>NC_087210.1:14910509-14936175 GCF_015104395.2 Macrobrachium nipponense | reverse complement strand
ATCTGCTCCTCTTGGTAGAACTGCTGGCCCAAGTCTGGCTGTTTAATTTTGTATTGAGGAAGAAGAGTGATATTAGAGGAAGGAATCGCAAAGTACGCGTTCAAGGAGCCACGTAGTTGACTCCGGGTCAAGTTAATTCTTCAGCTGGGGCAAAAAGCTCAATGCTGTCCCCGGGAATTTAATTTAGAATTGAGATCAGGCCTATATTAAAAAGTGATCGGTGGAATGCAAAAAACGAGAGGTAACTCTAACAGAAGGGATCCACAGCGGGAAACGAAGAATATTTTTTGAAATTAAGGAAAGAAAAATAAAAAGAAACACTTTGGATACTGTAAGAACGAAATCTAGCACAGCAAGCAGTCCAAAGTGGCTGTTGATAGGTTTGATTTTTTCAAGCAGCTGTCATGTGATGCACGGACTCGCAGGTGGAAAAATGGACAAATTTGCATATATCATTTAATGGAGAAATTCTTTCCCCTTATGATGGTACTGGCATTATATTATTCAGTGACCAAATACAACAAATTATTGTGTCTTACGCTGTGGTATCGATTCTAGTTTTTTTTCTTAAATATTGTAATTAGCTAAATGCTTTTATATTTCGTAGTGACCTTCCCTCGTATCGATAATAACTCTTAGCCCACACAAATTACAAATATAGCCTTTAGAGAAATAAAGACTGGAAATTAAAACTACTGGTCCTCTAAAAATAAAATGAAAAGCATCCAACTGAATCCGTCAGCGTTTGCCTCGTCACTCCAACATTGATTGGGTCATGGATACAATTTCGTTTCCTTGGTTCCCTCAGGTACAGCAGGCTAAAATGACATCTACTTTTGCTTCAATTTATACAGAGATTTATCTTTCATGTGTTTATTTATTCGCAGATTTACCTTCGTTAAGGGGAAACAAATAAAACTTTAGTCATGATATTTCTCTGAATCTGTAATGATCTAATTAACAAACGCAGTTTTAATTTGGATTATTTGGCACTTGAGTCATAATCTAGAATATTCAGGGCATATTTTAATATAATGAATTCGCATTATGAACCTGGTAGTTTTGTCTACCTGTTTTTGTTCTCACTTCGTATTTACTTCTTTAAATATTTTGCTAGAATGCAGGATTTTACGAACAACGAAAACACGCAGGATATGCGAATTGTATTTAGACATTGATAATATAACATAGACATTGGTCATAGAACAGTAAAGAATAAACAACAGAACGACAAAGTTATTCTTATTCAGAAAAAATGTAAGGAAATGTACCCATATTGAACAGATCAACAACTAAGAGGGAACAATTTCCCCTGTTACACTAAATCAGTTGATGCATTCTGATATCCTCGGTTTAATACAATTAAAACACTTCATTTGTAAATAACCAGTGGAAAAACGTTTAAACGTGTAAAAAGTTTTTGATGAGTACGTTGATTAGGAGGTAAACATTCAAATTAGACCAAATCACCTTTTAATTAAGTCCCTTGCTACGAGGCAAATGAGGCCATCGCCTGACTGACACGATAATGTACGACATATGTATGCATGTATATATGTATGTGTGTATATATATATATATATATATATATATATATATATATATATATATATATATATATATATATATATATATATATATATATATATATATATATATATATATATTATATATATATCATATATATATATATATATATATATATATATATATATATATATATATATATAGTATATATATATATATCTATCTATATATATATATATATATATATATATATATATATATATATATATATATATATATATATATATATATATATATATATATATATATATCCTATATATATATATATATAGTATATATATATATATATATATATATATATATATGTGTATATATATATATATATATATATATATATATCTATAATATATATATATATCTATATATATATACACACACACACATACAATTATACATGCATACATATGTCGTACATTATCGTATCAGTCAGGCGATGGCCTCATTTGCCTCGTAGCGAGGGACCTAATTAAAAGGTGATTTGGTCTAATTTGAATGTTTGCCTCCTAATCAACGTACTCATCAAAAACGTTTTACACGTTTCAAACGTTTTTCCACTGGTTATTTGCAAATGAAGTGTTTTAATTGTATTAAACTGAGGATATCAGAAATACATCAACTGATTTAGTGTAATAGGGGAAATTGTTCCTCCTAGTTGTTGATCTGTTCAATATGGGTATATATATATATTTATTTATATATATATATATATAATATATATATATATATATATATATATATATTCTAATTTATTTACTTTTTTATTATTTAGATAAAAGCAAGGAAAATCTACAAATTTAAATTTACTAAGAATAAAATGGAAAGAACATTACTTGACTGCAGGCATGTGTTAAAACAGTGTATGGTGTATATACGTTGTATATGTAAATGCACCTTGACGTGTGTGTGTTTGAGAGAGAGAGAGAGAGAGAAAGTTCTTTTCCGGACTAAAATGATGTATAAGATTTACGTTCTTTATTATATAAGTATGATGTTGCCTTTGCTTATTTTATTTAGGAATTTATAACTAATATTTATACGGATGTGATGTAGAAATTGTTTAATCAGCTGCAAAGAGTTTAGAGCGTCTCTGAATATTCACTGCTAACTTCAAATGTCTGATCTGGCAGTTCATTCTTGAGCGAGTAATGCTGCCAGAGGAGAATTTCCCCGCGAATCTTGATTCTGTCAGAATCCAAATGAAAGATTTAAATTGTCATATATTATTCCTCGGCGTTGTATAGAATAAGGCATTTATGGAACTACTTTTTAAATTCTTTTTAATTTATTTTATTTTGTTTTTATTTTATTTCATTATTTTATTTGTTTATTATTTTTTTACATGGAGATTGGATCGTTTGAAATGGAGAGGGGTAAACTCAGTTTTAACAGCCTGGAAAATTAATTACACTGTTATTATTTTATTATTTATTTATTTATTTATTTTGTAACCAAAGATTTAATTGTTTGTAATAGAGAGGGAAAACTCAGTTTTAACAGCCTTGAGAATTAAGTACACTGTTATTATTTATTTACTTATTTATTTATTTATTTTATTTATTTGTGTAAACGAAGATTGAATTGCTTGAAATGGAAGTGAAAATTCGCAGTTTTTAAAACAGCCTTGAGAGAAATAAATGACTGTTTATTCATAGGAACGAACTATTTCCACTATTCTGATCTGATCCAAGTTTTAAAAAGAGCTTGGTCACTACCCATAGTAATGACACCTCGTTGCTTTGTATGTCATAAATCGAATTTGTAAAGTAATATTTTTTTTCCCAAAAGATTGTTCATTTGAAACAAGAGAACATACTCTGCGTAATATTCGAGACCGACGATATGTCGGAATGTTTGAAATTCCAATGACATTTTCGGCATGGAATCGTCAGTCACATTAGCCTTCGAATTACTATTTGCTATTGGCTCTTTTTTCTGCTGTTGCTCGTATCATTTTCTTCTTATATTTGGGGTAGGTGGAACCATCGGAAACTACTTGATATTGTGGTTATTAGACATCCATGCGACACTAATTGTGATGTCAGCAGTGTGTTAATTAGTTATTATTATTATTTATAATTATTATTTTTTTTTGCTCTATCACAGTCCTCCAATTCGACATATGGGAGAGATGTTATTTCCGTCTATCGTTCTTTGAACATATCTGGTTCTTAGGGCCTGATCTTGTGCCGCTGTTATATTCCTTCAGTTCCTTCTTTAGCTCTCCCCTCTGTAGCCATTGCCATTTGTCATCGCTGGCTAGTTCTTTAGTATGTCTCATGTATTGTCTTTGCATTGGTTTGTTGTGCCAGTCCTCTGTTCTGTTTGTTATTCTCCTGTCTCTGTATATTTCTGGGTCTTCATCTACTTTTATTAGTCCTTCTTCCCATGCACTCTTTAGCCACTCGTCTTCACTGGTTTTCAGATATTGCCCCAGTGCTCTGTTCTCGAAGTTGACGCAGTTCTCTATACTTAGTAGTCCTCTCCCTCCTTCCTTTCGTGTTATGTATAGTCTGTCCGTATTTGCTCTTGGGTGAAGTGCTTTGTGTATTGTCATATGTGTCCTGGTTTTCTGATATATGCTGCGGAGTTCTGCCTTCGTCCATTCCACTATTCCTGCGCTATATCTGATTACTGGTACTGCCCATGTGTTTATGGCTTTTATCATATTTCCGGCGTTGAGTTTTGACTTGAGTATCGCCTTGAGTCTCTGCATATATTCTTTCCTGATCGTGTCCTTCATCTCTTGGTGTTTTATATCCCCTCTTTCCAGTATTCCTAGGTATTTGTATCCTGTCTCATCTATGTGTTTGATGTTGCTCCCATCTGGTAGCTTTATCCTTCAGTTCTCGTTACTTTGCCTTTTTGTATGTTGACTAAGGCGCATTTTTCCATTCCAAACTCCATCCTGATGTCCCCAGATACATCCTTACTGTCTGGATTAGGGTATCTATTTCCTTGATGCTCCTTACCATAAACAGCTTGATGTCGTCCATGAACATCAGATGGTTGATTATGTTGCCTCTTTTCTTGAGTTGGTACCGGCATCCATCTTCTGTAGTACTTTTGTCATGGGAATCATGGCTACTACGAAGAGTAGTGGGGACAGTGAGTCGCCCTGGAAGATCCCACTTCTCCTGATATTAACCTCTGCTATTCTTTATTCCAGAGCTTGTATGTATTGTATTCCGTTGCACATTGTATTTTTGAGGAAGCTGATGGTGTTTTCCCCTGCCCCATATATTTTCAGGCATTCTATTAGCCATGTGTGTGGTATCATGTCGAAGGCTTTCTTATAGTCTACCCATGCCATGCTTAGGTTGGTTTTTCCTTCTCCTACGTTTCTTCATTACCATTTTGTCTATCAGGAGCTGGTCTTTTGTGCCCCTACACTTCCTTCTGCAGCCTTTCTGTTGGTGGGGGTATGGTGTTTGTCTCCTCTAGGTAGTTATATAGCCTTTCACTGATGATACCTGTTAGTAACTTCCACATTATTGGTAGGCAGGTGATAGGCCTGTAGTTACTGGCTATATTTCCCTTACTCTTGTCTTTTTTGTACTAAGGATGTTCTTCCTGTGGTCATCCATTTGGGGTGCTTGGTGATTTGAGATACAATGCTGGAGTTGTTCTGCTATTCGTGGGTGTAGGGCCTTGAAGTTTTTGAGCCAGTATCCATGGACTTCATCGGGACCTGGGGCTTTCCAGTTTGGCATTTTCTTTAGTTGGTGTCTGACTGTGTCTGTCGTGATCTCTGTGAATCTTTGTTTTATTCTGGAGCCATGTTGCATGTTTGTTGTGTGATACCAGATTGCTCCATATGTTTTCCCAGAGTCTCTTACTTGGTTCGGCTTCAGGAATTTCTGGGTGGTTGTCTTCCCCTCTAGTTGGCTGTATAGTCTTTTCTGGTTGGTTCCGAATAGTTTGTTCTGTTGGTATCCCTATTTCCTGTTCGTGTACCGTTGGATCTTATGTGCTTTGGCCTTAAGCCTCTGTTTTACATCTTCTATTGTGTTGTTTAGTCCCCTCTCTTGTACTTTGTATTTCTCGTTCAGTTCCTCCCTTGTTTTCTTGCTTCTTAGCCTTTTTTCTGCCATCTCTTTCAGTTTACTCAAGTCAGATCTCATCACCATGATTTGCTTTTCCAGCGCCTTTTCCAAGGAGGTTGCTTTTTTTGGTTTCTGTTGGGTTGGTTGTGCTGGTGGTGTTGGTGTCGAATCCCCTCAGTTCTGCTACTAATCGTGCTCCTGCATATGTCAAGTTATTTGTTTCTGTGATACTGGTGGTGTGTATTATGCCCATTATTTCATTTTGACCTCACTTGTTTTCTCCCTTAATTTCTGGTGTTGTAGGCTTTCATGGAGGGGATCTTTGTTCTCTCGGTGTTTCTTCGTGTGTCGTTGTTTGATACCTCATCCTCCCTGTCGTCTTCTGTGGCATCGTCTCTCAGTTCGTCTTCGTGTAATTCGTTGTCGTGTGACATTTCCCTTTCCAGTTCTCTTTCTGTTGGGGAGAGCCAGTTCTTTTTCTTTATGTTCCTTACTTGGTCTGCCAGCCTCTGCTCTGTTTGGGTGTTATTCCTCTCATTCCAGATGTTGACCAATCTTCTATATCCTCTCTCCGTCGGGTTGCTTCTGATGTAGCATCTCCATATTTTCCTTATTTTCCTGCTCTTTGTCCATTTTCTTCCTTTTGCCTCTGTAGCTCCAATCTCAGGCTGTTGATTACTGTCGTTGTGGTGATCAGTTGCTGGATGACGACCTCCAAGTACCTGACCGTCTTCCCCTTCAATTGGGTTGAATACCTGGTTGCCGGACGAAGCTCCTCTGTTGCCAGAGGTTCCATTTACGTCGTTGTCGTTTATTCCTTCATTTCTTTCATCATTGCTGAGTTTGCTATTTAACCCATAGCTGGACCCTACCCACATCAGGGATAGGTACTCATTTACAGCTGAGTAGACTGAGGAAATTATGGTAAAGATCCTTTCCCAAGGAATCAACGCCGAGGAGAGCGGTCACCCATCCAACGACTGACCAGTCCCAATGTTGCTTAACTTGACTTAAATCTATTGACGACCTAACCCACTCCTCCATGGCGCCACATATTTTTATTATTATTATTATTATTATTATTATTATTATTATTATTATTATTATTATTATTATTATTATTATTATTATTATTATTATTATTATTATTATTATTATTATTATTATTAAGAAATTCACAATTCCGTGAAAACAAATTGTTTAAAAAATATCCACAATTATATATAAAATATATATTTCTATGTAAAAATATTAAACAAAGACTTTCGAACACTTGAACGGTGTTCCCCTTATCAGTGTGACGTTAAAATGTAATGAAGAGGATAGTTTCTCTGCGAAGAGCATCTAAAAATGTGGGCGGGCGAGAAAATAATAACTATCCTCTTCATTACATTTTAACGTCACACTGATGAGGAACACCGTTCAAGTGTTCGAAAGTCTTTGTTTTATATTTTTACATAGAAATATATTTTTATATATAATTGTGGATATTTTCAAAATTATTATTATTATTATTATTTATTTTTATGTATTATTAATTATTATTATATTATATTATTATTATTATTATTATTATTTTGCAGTACGAAAGTACTACAAGAAAAATAAAATCCTTTATATTACATTTCCTTGATGGGTATTCCCTTAACTTGATTTGATTAATGAAAAATAAGCTTTAAAATCAAGAACTAGGGTACTTTCACCAATTCAGTGCTCAAGACTGAAAACAGGGAGTTGGAGAGCAAAAAAAAAAGAAAAAAAGTTCTAGAAACTGGGTGCAGGTAGTGAACGAAGGAACGATGCAAGCAACCTGTAGTAATGTCTTCAGTGACGTCATTATGCGAAAGTGAACATTCTATTTGGGTATCATTCTTCTACTCTAATTTCCTTTTGGTTTCCTTTTATTTTATAAAAAGATACCAAAAGGAAATTAGTTTTTTATTTGTCTGTTTGTATATTTGATCAAAATTTCCTCTTGACATTGGAAAAATTCCCGTTAATATGAATCCATTTTCTGTCGGTGTCTCGTCTCTTCCGTGTTGTATTTGTCCCTTTAATTTCCATCGGACCAGAGTATTTCTGCTGTACTCGTTTATTGTCATTTTGTTTGAGTGTTAGTCTTTTCAGAGCAGAAACCTTGTTAGATTTTGTGTGTGTGTGTGTGTGTGTGTGTGTGTGTATGAAATAAAAAGGTCTGGAATCTAAATACTTAAATGCTTCCGAAATTTAATTAATAAAGCTTTGATTAGTTATAAAATTCATTAGAAATATAAGTTATATTTTCATTGCTGTCCAGAGTCTATTTTAGCACGAAATGCGATCATATAACGTTTTTGTGGAAATGTAAAAGTAAGTCTACACGAATTTTAAATATTAAAAGCACGATTTGTGGATTATACTACTATGTATGAATGTAAATAAATGGCATTAGGTGTTTTCGGAGCAGGAAAACGATTATTGCCATGAGATCTCCCGCTTATTGGAATTGAGTCAAGTATAAAAGAATGTGTGCTGTTCTTTTTTTAATGCAGGAAAGCGTTAGATTTTACTGCTATAGAATCTCAAGTTTTTTTCCATTACACGAAGAAAAATAGAGGGAACGCAGTGCGATTTAATTAGAATATATACATCATCCTGGAAAATATATTTAGAAATACTGTAGTGAAATGGATTAGAAGACACATTCAAATATCTATTTTTGTAGTGGGAGCTAATATTCCATTGAGAGAAAGTTACATGACGAAACGTAAATTATTGTGACATAGGTGATCATGGTATACTTAACTGTTGCCAAGTTATTGTGAAATAGGTGATCATGTTTACTTAACTGTTACCAAGTTTTATTGAACACACTACACAAACCACATACTGCCATCCAATACATTTTTTGAGCTAATATAAGAAAGATTAACAGAAGTCTATTTTGGTATTTTGAATAAGAATGGTTAGGTTCTCTTTTCTAATTGTTATAGGAAGCCCTGTGCATAATTCTGTCCCACTCAGAGTGTTTACAGACCAGTGCTCATTGGCGTTTTGGCTTCTTATAAGTTTAAGAATATGCATTATATCTATATATATAATATATATAGATATATATATATAGAGTTATATATATACTTATATACATACATAACATTTTTATTTATTATATATTATCTTATATATATATAATATATTATATAATATATATAATCATATATAGATATATATGAAAGTATTTCCTTAAAGCAACCCGCGGTTAAAAGCATACTTACAAAAATAAAGACACACCCAACTGATAGCAACATGGGGTTTAGGCAAATTCCACGTATGGGCTGTGATTGATTTTATTTAGATTAGACGACCAAGGGCTTTAACTATGAAAGTATATGTATATAATAAATACTGAGAAATAATCAGAAGGATGGTACGAACTCTAAATTGAAATTTATGTCAAATATAAAAAATATTTCTTAATCTTTACAAATTTCGTTTTTTTCACAATTTTTAATCGACTCTTCATAATATGTAAAGCTGCTATATCACTGTCCATGTTTTCTTTGTTTTATTCTTGAAGTTATCGAATCTTCTTCGATTAAACGAGATTAAATGCTTCATCTCGAGCCACCATAAATGGAAATGCAATCATAACAGCCGACAGGAGAATTGCAAAGCAATACATGATTCTTCTTGCATTGCTTCATTCCCCCTTTGTATTTTCCACACCAATAAATATCAAGGGGAAAGTTCTATGAAAAGAGATAAACGATGAATGGTTCGTTGTGAAATTTAGCTAAATCGTTTATTTCTCATTTGTTTGTTTTGACATTTTTATACCTTGTTTTTATTATATATTTAAAAAAGTATTTATAGTTTCATTCTGAGCGGAGCATTCAACAATAATTCCTAATCTTTACAATAAATCTTCTCAAAGCAAGAGAGAGAGAGAGAGAGAGAGTGAGGGGCGGGGCGGGGAGGATGGATGAAACTGAATTGTTTCAGAAATTCAAGATTTTCCTTCGTTTGATTATGAAATGTCAAAAACAACAACAAAAATTGTATTTCTGGTGAGAAGTTCACTCTCGACATGGTTAGGAAGTCATGCAAAGCCGTTGGTCCCGTTACTAAACAACCACTGGTTCCATGCACGAAAAACACCATGTAAACAACCAAACAAACAAACAAACCCTTTAGATTCAACGCCAGTGGTCGTTGTTGTTGAGTTAGTTTACCTTGGTCTGGGGAATATAAAAAGGGAGTAGATGGGCTTATTTTGACACTAAGCTACTATCGTTTCCAGAGGCCGTGTAATAGTGTTTTCCCAAATATCTAACAAACCGGCTTATGAATTTCCATGAAACTACAGCAATGAATGTTTCAAACATTGGCCTAATTTTTGGTGGTACAATGAATTGACAGATGTGCTTAATTAAGCCGTTTACTCTTAGAAAAAAGAGGAACTTCTTCCCCTCCTTCAGAGCGTTTCGAAGAAGTGGTACTTAATCACGTAACTGTGATGCAGAGGTTCCCTCAACCTCCTTCGGTGTTTACACCTATGGCTATCCTAGTACCCCCCCCCTCCCCCCCCCCCCCCCTTTCCTTCTTGCCTTCTTTCCTTCATTCCCATTGTTATTAGGCTACCGAGTAAATCCCTGTTAGGAAAGACTGTGTACTGCACATATAAAATGAGCCGGAAGAGCAATAAAATGTTTTATGGTGGTAGATAATGATTAGATGGTTAACACAAATTATCGAACATAATAGAAGAGGTTTAAAACAGGGGTGTGGAATCGCACTGAGAGATATTCTGCTCGGACTCCTACAAATTTTAGATTTGCAACTAAAAAAAAAAAAAATAAAATAAAATAAATAAAATAAAATAAAAACATTAGTAGAAATAGAATTTTTTTTTTCCTTGAGAGAGTTTATATTTGGAATGATGTTATTGGGGCAAGACTGGAGCAGGATTCAGAAATAATTTCACCGACTTTGACTCCTACCTCAGAGCCCTTTTAGTACATCCAAGGTAATCATCGGCAGCAGTTGTAGTAGTAGCTCTGAACTATTTCATATAGATTCGACTTTTTAGTCATGGCAAATATGTTGCTTTGTCCTCGCATTGCAAAACTACTATGCGCTGAAACTCTTCACCATTTACAACAGAGAGAAAGAAAGAACCGCCTGAAAATTAGTATAAAATCGGTAAGAAAAGTATGACTTTTAATAAGTACATGATATATTGCAATATACTGCTAGCCATATAGATATACATAATATATATATATATATATATATTATATATATATATATATCTATATATCATATATATATATATATATACACACATATATATATATATATATATATATATATATATATATATATGTATATGATTTCAAAATTTATCAAATGGCCGATGTCAATGCCCTGTTATGAAACATCTTTTAGAAGTCTACCTTCTAAGGAATTCAAGCTACTCTCTCTGGTGAAATTGATATGATAAATTATATCAAACAATGCTCTCGTCATTTTCTTCCTGGCAATTGATGTATCGAGTATCCTGTGTTGTATGGAAGAATGAGTCCTACGGCTTAACCTAAAGAAAACTATATTTCTATTGCATTACCAACACTCGCTTGAAGTGCGAAGTGTAGGGTTAGCATGGCTTCTTTCGTCTCCTGTCATAAGTCTCATTCTTGATCTTCAATGTAAGTGAGTGGGTAAGATATAAAAGGTTGGTCTTGTGTTTAGGTAAAGTCTAAAGTCACGAATCACATTACCAGGTATGCTGAACTTTCACTGACAAAGAATTTCGTATTGCTTGGGGTAGGTCATATGACAATTATCTATGGAGTTAAACAGGCGTTTAACAATTCGGGGGATGGGAGGTACAGGGGAAGAAACGTTATACCAACGTCACTGAGGGACGTCATCACTTTTGCGAATGTGTGGGTGGCTAAGGCTGGCTTTAGCCTCATTTTCTTAATAATAAAAAGTTTAATGAAACGTAATTGGCAATGCACAGTATTTCCCAAATTTAAGCCATTGTATGAGAGTTCCTGCTTTGATATCATGGAAATCCATCAGTTATTTTAAGAGTTATTTAAAAAAAACACTATTACACGGCCTCTGGGAACGTTAGTAGTTTATGATGACGTTAAGGTGTTGATGGCTAGGCATCTGGAAGTGTCTATGATTTATTTGACAGAGAGATGAGTTGGCCTCATTTTCCTTGGCACTCTTTGTGCCACTTCTATCTAAAGGTAAAACAGCTCAGGGCAAAACACCTGAATTTTCTGTACTGAAAAACGACCCACATTTTTCCCTTTCTCTTACTTTACACGGTCTTTTGATTGGAGGAAATTAAGTAAAAAAATGCAAGCGTCCTGAATTGACGCATGCAACAATGGATTTTTGTCAGTATCTTTGACAGCACTAGAATCCGATATTTTCTTCCGTTTTCAGTATCAGTTTGTTATCGGTTAGCTCTCTCTCTCTCTCTCTCTCTCTCTCTCTCTCTCTCTCTCTCTCTCAACTTCCCTTTAATCTCTTTTGAAAGAAGTGAAGAATTACTTAGCAATCTAAAGGTTAGACTGGCACAAATAAAGGCCTATTTCTCCCTTAAGGCCAACGCAAAACAGAAAGCTACTTATGAGAAATAGGATTGGACGGTTTTGTCTAAGGTGTCAGCACCAATGGGAAATCTGGAGGGGAAAGGCCAGAGGAGAAGCTTGTTTTCTTCATAGGTCCAATTTTGTCCTCGGAACTCCAGCAAAGGTTTCCCGATCCAATCTCTGTAAACAACTCCTTGTCTATCTGTCTTGTTGCTTGTTGCTGTCTTAATTAAAACGTCTCCACTAATTTTAGCTTTTTTTGCGCTAAGTATGTCTCCACTTGTATAATACGAAGGTCAAAGTGAAATTTCTATTTTGGTACATCATTCTAAGATCATATTATTTCAATGTTGGCGAAGAAATAGATTCTAAAAAAGAAATGCGATATTTCAGGGCAACTTGACTAATGGAGTGAGGACAGGTTTAATTCCATGAGAAAGGAAGCTACCTATTTGTAACTGTTAAGGCTCGTCACCTCATTTATCATTTTTCTGGTAAATGCCACCATGTGTAAGTCAAGGATATCCAGCCTCTGGCAAACTTTCATTGGACGTTAAGCCTGCGACCAAAACTAAAATATAATTTGGATTTGGAAGCGCTTTTGTACTGATTATCATCTGCATGATTTGGACAGCCCAGGGTTTACACTGATAAATTGATAAATTGGGGTGATGAGCGACCAAGAATACACCGAACAAAGTACTGTATATATATATATATATATATATATATATATATATATATATATATATATATATATATATATATATATATATATATATATATATATATATATATATATATATATATATATATATATATATATATATATATTGTGTGTGTGTGTGTGTATGTTTATGTGTGCGTTTGTTTGCTTGCCCACGGTATAGACAAAATTCTAAATACGAAACATAAAATCTATCCATCCGGTATCATGTTGAATATGGGCGAAGGTGGTAAAACTAAGAAAAATGGAAAGCAGTGAAAAGAAACATATGTAAGCTTGAGATTTGCCGTGAATGCCTTGGTGGGGTACGCGCCGGATTTTAGGAGAGCTTATGTCGATATTGCTTCTCCACCCTAATATCTCTCTTGTTCAGTTGCTTTGCCATCTCTGCCACGCTGTAAAGCTTACACCAAACGCTATCATTCATACGTATATCTAAGGCAGAGAGATGAACGGAGTGTTCGATAGCCTTTTCTGGGGAAAAGAGGACGTTCAGATTTTGCTGGGAACATGAGCGAAATTTCGAGAAGGCAGGAGGAATTAAAGGTCATGAAATGATGACGTGAATCGTGATGGATCCAAATCAAAATCCTCAGTATCTAAGGAAATGGGGGGAAAGATTTTAGTGAATTGGAGAAAAAATATTCTGTACAAAAATCTAAAATGTCAATCAGTATGGATAAATTCAAATTCAAATTCAAAAGCTTTATTTAGGACATAAATCGTCATAGACAAACACATACACGTACACATACATAAACATATATAAAAAGCCTCCAAACTCCAAAAGGATAAAATTTTAAATAAGAATGAGAAATGATTATGAAAGAGGTGAAAAATTTTGATATAAATGAAATGCAGATAATGAAACTAAGTGATTCTTCCTACAGAACAAAACAAAGAAATACTATATTCTAGTATAAGGAGCGCACCAAATGCACTAAGCATAAATGAGTCTTTTTCAGTGTTTGAAACAATTTATAAGACATAAGGCATTCAGTGGAACTAAATGAAAAACAAACATAGCTACTTGTGCTTTCAGTTCAAGTCTAATCAATCGTTTAATTTTCCTTACAGATTAAATATCCAGCTGATTTAATGAGTCGTTTAATCAAACATTTGGTGTTGGAGAGATTAGACCCTACATATCGCAGTCTGGTTATTATAGATTACTTTATGGCGTTAATAGAAATCACCGCTTTGAAATTTGAGGTATAAGTGTACTTGACCTCAGTCAGAAATAGCTGTTGGCACCTGGAATCCGTTTACTCAGTAGCACAATTTTCCGCCCCGTAGGGGGTTTGTGTCTCAGTGGACTTCATTCGGTGCAATGTAGGCATTACTTAAGGTTCTTTGCAGCGTCCCTTCGGTCCCTAGCTGCAGCTACTATCATTTCTTTTACTGTACCTCCGTTCATATTCTCTTTCTTCCATCTTACTGTCAACCCTCTCCTAACAATTGTTTCATAGTGCAACTGCTTTGAGGTTTCCCTCCTGTTAACACCTTTCAAACCTTATACTGTCAATTTCCGTTTCAGCGCTGAATGGCCTTAGTTGCCCCAGTGCTTGGCATAATGCCAAAAACCTAAAATAAAAAATCAAATTACAGTTTTCGGCTTCCAAACTTGCAGACACACACACGCAAGTATACTGCATACATTATATCATTTAGAATATTTACTTGCGTGTTGTCACCTGCAAATATTAGCAAAAAACATTGTTAGCTAAACTCGTGGTTTCTCAAAACGTATTTCAACAAAATGGCTGAATTATCGGCTTTGTGTCTCTTTTATTCCAAACATACTTAATCATTATTAATCATTATCCCCCCTATTCACCATTCCCAGTTGGAGGTAGTGCCGTCAGTGCACCCAACGTGATGCACGGTAGGCATTACTGAAGGTTATTTGCAGCGTCCCTTCGGCCCCTAGCTGCAACCCCATCCATTTCTTTTACTGTACCCCCGTTCATATTTTCTCGCTTCCATCTTATTTTCTACCTTCTCCTAACAATTGTTTTATAGTGCACCTGCGAGGTTTTCCTCATTTTAGGCCCTTGAAGCCCTCTTTCTGTCAATTTGCCTTCCAACCCAGAGTGACCTCATAGGTCCCAGTGCTTGGCCTTTGGCCCAAACTCAGTATTCCATTTCATTCCTTTCCATTTCGCTTTTCGTTCACCAACGACCGAAGGAATTTCCGAATGGTCTTCGAATTATACCCAAATTCAGATAATTTGGTTTTATTGAAGCCAGAGAGAGAGAGAGAGAGAGAGAGAGAGAGAGAGAGAGAGAGAGAATAAATGGTTGCAACAAGAATAGCACTCGAGAACTGAATTCAGCAACTATACACACACACACACACACACACACACGCACACACACACACACACAGAGAGAGAGAGAGAGAGAGAGAGAGAGAGAGAGAGAGAGAGAGAGAGAGAGAGAATGTTCCCTGCCAATATATTTCAGAGAACCAGTCCAAGGTCGCAGTGGTTGCTCTAGGGAGCCTGAATGTTTCCTTGAGGCCGATTCATTCTCATGATGTCTCGTGTCTCTTGATTTCCTCTGGTGACTCTGGTTCGAGTCGTCAAGAGGTCATTCGATTTTTAAACGTCCGATGAACTCCGTCTTGTAACAGAAGGAAATTAGAAAATATACTTTTAGTATCTTGTTTTTTTTAATGTGCAATACAATAGACGTTTTTCTTATTTCTTGTAAATATATATATATATATATAATATATATATATATATATATATATGTATATATATATATATATACATATATATATATATATATATAAATGAATGCTTTTGAAATCGACAATTACATGGAGTAACGAAGCATCTGTAAGGATACCGTTTGGTACCATTCTTCATCACAGGCATTTTCTTTCTATATAGTTCCCATTTATTATTTATTTTACTTGGTTTCCTCATTGCTCCGTGCTTTCCATTCTGTTTCTCTCTAGTTCTCTGCTTTTCTCGTTTACTAAAAGTCATTTTTGGAAAAACTCCAGTTCTTTCATCTCGCAGATTCCATATATTCTATTTCTCTAACTTCCTTCATACAAGATTTGAAGCGGTTTGGTCCCTTTAAAAATGCTTCAAAATAAACATCAGCTGAATAAATAAAATCTTTCTCTATGTTGACAGAGGCGCGTGGGATGCGGAAGACCTCGCAGGTCAACACATCTTGGAATATTAAATCTCTTTTTTAGTTCACTGTTCGGAAGCCAAAGGTCAATATTTTTTGTGTTGTAATACAATTACCGAAATGGAACCTGTGATATTTCACATGAAATGGTCGTATGTTATCAGGGCTGAATTATAAAGGAAACCGAAAGGTCATGTTTGATGAAATTGATGAAGAAATTTAAAATGAATGTCAGTAATTACAAACTCACGTACATAGAGAATGGAGAGAGAGAGAGAGAGAGAGAGAGAGAGAGAGAGAGAGAGAGAGAGAGAGAGAGAGATTGGCCAACAGTCTTCACACATTTGAATCTACAAAACGTTTACCACCTACTAGAACACAAGTCACTCCGGTGTCAGTGAAACAAAAGAATTTAGCTGCAGTGTTCTACCTTTTCAACTCTGTTATAAAGATAATTATACGTAATCAGAGTTCTAGAAAACACAGTTGCACGAACACTGTATCCTAAATAGATCTTATGTTTTAAGTCTTTAAGATCCTATTTTCACGTTAACTGGTGACATCTTGTTCCTGAAAATGTAACCTTTCAATTATCAGTGGATTGTTTACGCAAAGTATCCGAAACGTCCAATTAACTGAAAGAGTGGATAAATTTATTTCATGATTTGAGTGTCATGAGTTTGTTCGTTAAGCTGGTGTGATATTTGAAATGGAAAATGAAATTCAATATTCAGTCGTCCGTCAGTATACTGAATGGAAAAGGTTCATAGGTATTTACAAGCCAATATTCAGTCATCATAGTAGAAAATATATATAAAACTTTAACAACACCATTTGTAGCAAATGTACAAGTTTTATTGCCTGTGTTATTGTTGTTACTACGAATTCCTATCTTTTAAACAAGTAAGATGAATTATACCATTTCTCATTCCAGGTACCGACCCGAAGCTCATTTGGAATGAAAATACAATCTCAGTACAAAAAACGAAAAGCTATAAACCTCAGTCATATATTTGGAATAGCTGCCATGAAAATGTTGGAATCGTTCGAATGCGTTACCTAAATCAATTTTGCTGCCGATGACTGCAGTCGAACAAAATATTAAAGCGATTAATGATTTATATCATCCAGTGAATTATTCAGTCTAATAAGCTTGCGTTGACAAACAGCATTGTTTGTGGAAATTATCAATAGAACTGTTTAATTAGCAATGAATCAATCTATGCTGAGCTACAATAGCATTGGCCATAAACTGATACATCAACCCATACTTCATTTAGCTTTTAAATCATTTGGATCCTAATTTTATTCAAGTTTGAATAAATCTGGCTCTTAAAAACAATGTAGGTCTAACATCATTATGTGTCACTTTGATTAATGAAGTCATTGTTTGACCAAACATGAAGTATTTATACGATATTTTCGTTTCTTTAGGTAATAAAAGAGAAGTTCGCGACAATATTTTAAAAACTGAATTGCAAAAGCCTGGACGCACACCGAAACTCACTGACCACAGAAAGAGCTTAGCCAGGAAGCGATCATTATTATTTGACGAGTTGTCGGTAGAGAGAGAGAGAGTTCATTGGTTCTTTCATCTTGCTGAATTTAATAGAAAACAAGAACCACACACACACACACACACATACACACTTCACTAAGTTCTGAATAGAAATGTGTAAATAAATAAACGAATAATTTTTTTTTAGAAAAAGGTTTTTTGCTAATGGAGCAATTATACAAATTTAGCAAAGAGAAACACGCTTATGCATCCAGTCTGAATTTCCTGCTTTCATGCAACAACGATTTCCACGAATGTTGCAGATTGCAATATTCCACTTGTTACATACCTCACGCTTTATGAACGATGGCTTCTCCGTGCATAATTAAGATTCTCTTGATGATATGAAGGTCCACATCTCATCTTGACTATAATCCAGACGAGGTTATTCTTCGTGAACACTTTTCTTTGGGCAAAATTGAGGAGTTGAGCAGAGCTTCATACCTTCACCTTTAAGGCACAATCTCGAAGTAATGAAAACGGGATATCTTTCGTAACACCGACTCATTTTATAAGTTTTATAACGTTGTCTATTTTTTGTTTGTTTACAGTCCTTTCTATTTACAACTGATTAACCAAATTGAGAAAAAAACGGCGGCTGAGAGATTCACTCAAATTAAAACTTGAGGGGGTGGGGGCAGGGGGTAGCGGGAGGAAGTAAGCTAGTCATATTCTTCTGACGATAAGTACTTCAAAGTATAAAAACGTTTTTATGTAGATTAGTTATCCACGGCTTTCAGAATGACTTTTTATATTGAAAATATACTACTAAATCAGAAATAAATGAGTTCCCTTTAAGTCTTCGTAGAGCAAGTCTCCATTACTATATATATATATATACATATACTAATATATATATATATAGATATATATATATATATATATATATATATATATATATATATATATATATATACATATATATATATATATATATATATATATATATATATATATATATAATATATATATATATATATATATATATATGTATATATATATATATATATATATAGTATATATATATATATATATATATATATATATATATATATATATATATATATATATATAGTATATAGTGAGGTTAACTGAACTCCAAACAACTACGCTTATAATCCGTATAAAGCCTCATTTCCTTAAGAGTGAGCGACATTCCTTCAGATAAGTGACAGCTGATGCTGAATATCCAGATATCTCCCATTTGCATTTTGTGCCTTCGCAAGCAGAGATTTGGTTTGTTTGTTTGTATGGTGCTTTTACGTTGCATGGAACCAGTGGTTATTCAGCAACGGGACCAACGGCTCTACGTGACTTCCGAACCACGTCGAGAGTGAACTTCTATCACCAGAAATACACATCTCTCACTCCTCAATGGAATGGCCGAGAATCGAACCCGCGACCACCGAGGTGGGACGCCAATACCATATCAACCACGCCGCTGAGGCGCTTAGCAGAGATTTGGGATAGTTTTATTGGCCCAAGTGCATTTCTTCGGGGGACATTGTTGGACTTACAATCAACATAGAAAAATGGTATCCTTTTCGTATTTGCAAACTTACATGAAGTTTGTGGCAAGGGAAAATTACCCGAAAAAAAAGATAGGGAAAATCTCTCCGTCCAATTTATGAAATCTCCTTTTGTTTGGATTAATGCAAAGTTCAAATAACTTCGAGAATTTTGTTCGTATCACCTCCTGGAATAGTATGAAGTAGGTACATCATAAGATATAGAACTCACGCTATTCACACTTGTGGATTCCGTCGTCTCTGCATTTACAAAAAAAAAAAAAAAAATTCCAGAGAGTTGACGTATTTCAATTGATTGTATAGTTCAGAGCAGGAGTTTTGTCTATTTGAAGAAAGATCGCTTTGTGTATATGAGAGAGAGAGAGAGAGAGAGAGAGAGAGAGAGAGAGAGAGACTGTAGCACTGGAACATTATGTTTCGAAATAATTCAAGAAAGTGTAAAATGACATTGATTCTGTGCAAGCACATCAAGGAAAGTACCGAGACAATTCTCCTTCTTTTAAAGCGAGTCCTGACTTGACTTGAACCAATATTAGTATATCAGTACTACCACCTAACAAGGGTTAGTAACGGTGTTATTAGTTAAACGTCGAGGTGGTGTGTTTTAATCTGCGATTTTTACGATGTTCTTAACAAATTCCTTATTGTGATTCTTTTGGACGAGGAAGGCTAAATACAGGTAATCTTTGATACGTACTTTTTAAATAATATTTTTTTTCTGTAACTTTTGTCCGTTATGAGGCAGGACTGTATCCAAGTGGTGACAGTGTTTTTAGGGGAATTCTGTCCATCCCGCATTGTCGTTGCCATGGTAACCCGTCCCATCATAACCAGGTATTGAGAGAGACTAACTGAACCCTTTTCCCTTACCTATAAAGATTGGAGGTTTTTATTTACCTTTACGAATTTAAAACTAATACGAATGTTATGTTGAGAGTGTTAGGAAAGATTAGTGTTGGTAGGGAAAGTGAATTCAGACTACAGCAGACTGGACAAAGTAAGATAATTGTGAAGAGCGAAGATTTTCCTGTGATTTATTTGACAGGCTCAAGAAAGATTATGAATATAGCGTATTTTCATTTTAATAAAGTCACTGTTACTCCTCTGGAAAATTAACGGGGAGGTGATGAGGATGTAAGATCGATCTTATGACCCTCAGGAAGCCACTTCCGCCCGTTCCAAAGTCAGAAGGGTCCAATTCGTTTTTTTTTTTTTATTACAGGAGCCCGAGAAAGGTGCACTGTAGGCATTACAAAAACTTCTTTGCAGTGTCCCCCCGGCCCCTAGCTCCAACCCCTCTCGTTCTGTTTATTGTACCTCCATTTATATTATCTTTCTTCCATCTGGCTAGCCATCCTCTCCTAGCAATCATTTAATAGTGCAACTGCGAAGTTTCTCTCCTGTCACCCCTTTAAAACCTACCTACTCTCAATGTCCTTTCCAGAGCTGATTGACCTTCTAGGTCCAAGTATTTGGCATTTGACCTAAACTCCATATTCCATTCTGAGAAAGGAGTTAACTAGGAGTGGAAGAGTAGGGCACGCGTCCGCGAAGTATCTTACTAGACAGGAGGTAGTAAATAACCTCATAGAAGATACATACTGACTTCCGCCTCTTCGTCCAAAACACCAGCAGAATGTGATGGATTGATGACATCACGACCAGAACGAAGTCTATGTTCGTAGCTGAGGACCCAACTTCCAACAAAAGGAAAAAAATTATTATATTTTTACTGTAATAATTACACATGAAAGGATATCTTGGAAAGCATAAAGGTGGCAAATTATGGAAAAGATAAAACTCTGATTAATATTCATTGCAGAGAGGATATTCTTGCGACACAAAGGGAAAAACAAGTCTTCTTTGCTGGATTGACTCAGAGATTTCCTCCTCGAGGGAACTTAAGGAAACATGGAAGGAGACTTTGAAGTGATTCGCTCAGTCACTAAAAGGTCCTCACACAAAGGACTCGCATGTCACATAAAAGAAGGAATTCCCCGAGTGCCTCCGGCTCCTGATATTCAGGGCAGGGAATTATCTTTGTGCTAAGCCACTCTGTGTTTGTGAGTGAGCATCTCTATGTATCGGTCAGTGGTATAAAAGGTGAATTTTGGCCATACGCGAATATGAAAGCTTTTACTTATACCCGCTGACGTTCCTAACCAAATATTCATAAACACAACACACACACATAAATTAATACATATATATTAAATATATATATATATATATATATATATATATATATATATATATATATATATATATATATATATATATATATATATATGCTTAAAAATCTCTTTCACAACGTCTCAAACAACATCAATATTCTGTGAGAACTGGGGAAATATCGAATGCATTATTCGTACATATGAGAGATTTAGGCCATCCTATTAATTGGAGTCAAGCAAGAGCCTTAATTCCATGTAATGACACAGTTTAAAAGGAATATCATTGAATCTTGTTTCATCAGTCAAAATAAATATAAATGTTCTAAATTTAAGTCTGATTTATTTAAACTTGATGCTTTCATAATGAAAAAAAGTTGTATATAAATATAAGCAAAAAATTAATATATTCAGTTTTTACATGTTTTGGACTGTAAAGAGACTTTGTAATTTCGGTTAGGGTCAATCTGTTTAGGTTTGTGACCGTGTGATATCCGATAATCCTGGATTATCTCTTTTAAATTTTATCCTTTTGACAGTTAACCATCTGGTATTCCTGATCTTGTTGTATACCTGAAACCTTTCTCTACATTGTATTTCATTCGCTTCTTGAGAATATCTTAGAAAAGACGAAAGCGCTTTGGATTCTGACTATCATTTTTCCTGTGGAATTCTCTTTTATATATATATATTATATATATATATATATATATATATATATATATAATATATATTGCGTGGTGTTTATGATTATGTGGTTAGAAACATATTTGCGTATGGCCAACATCACCTTTTCCAACACAATCGTGTTTCATTAGTATAACTCATTATCCTCCCCTACCTATTATTCTTGTATCAATTTCATGCATATATAGATAATATATATATATATAATATATATATATATATATATATATTATATATATATATATATATATATATATATATATATATATATATATATATATATATATGTGTGTGTGTGTGTGTGTGTGTGTGTGTGTGTGTGTGTGTGCGTGTGTTTTACAATAAGACCGTGAAATCAGGGATTTCACGAAATCTATAGGACTTTCAGGGAATTCGTGAAATCACCAATTCACTCAAGTATATTTGGTCCCGAGGGGCAACAGTGATTCATCTACGCTGTTTTGCCGTGTTCAGTGCCTAGTCCCTCAGCGATCAAATGTGTTTCACCGTGTTTCGTATTAGCCCTTGGGGATCAAATGTGTTTTGCTGCGTTTAGTACTAGCCCCTCGGTGAGATTATGTCGGTGTTGAAGGCCAAGAGAATAGGAAAGCGCTAGGTGATTTTAGTGCAGAGGTAGGTGGCAGAAAAATTGTATGCTATGATTAGCATTGGAGTTCATTCAGTAAAAGAGAATGATTTGATATAAACATACAATTGTACCTGGGAAAGAGAAAATGACGAGGAAAAGTGATATATATATATATATATATATATATATATATATATAATATATATATATATATATATACTGATACAATGTATATATATATATATATATGGAGTAGGTGGAGTGTAATGTATCGATATTCGGTTGAAGCAAAGTTAAGAGTTATTAAGTTCAAGTAGGAGAGTTGGTGATCATGTACAAGATGTGAGGGTGGTAATTCACACGAGTCAGTCTGATAAGGATGCAACGAGAGCACAGAAGGAGATGATTATGTGTAATAAATTGGTTAGAGTTAAAGAAACAGACGTGGCAGTGGTAAAGGAAGAGCATACAAAATTCCGCGATGACGTCACAGAGTTATCAATTGATCGATTGGGTAAATGAAGAGTTAGGACGAAGTAGAACGTTTCGTAAGCAAATAAGAGAGATTACTTAAGCTGCAATGAAAGACTAAAGGGATGGATGGCGCACCACAGGACTACCGGGAGCGGGATAAATTGGTCAAGAAGGGGTGAGAGGGGAAAAGAGAGCGTGTAATAATGAAAAAAATATTGGAGAAGATGAATAATGACTTCGAATGAGATAAGAAGCTGTTCCAGAATATTTCAGAATAAAGGGCTCCAATGGAGAGACGATTTCTTAGAATGCAATCCTGAGTTGGTGAAGTATGTATTTTTATGATTTGTTGAGTGTGATCGCCAGAAAAGTTGCAGACAAAAGAAATTGCGCAAAAATAGTGCAGAGCATTGAATGTTTGAGAATGCTTATGAAAATCCCCATCGTGGATTTACAGATGATAATTAAAATTTTGTAAAAATGGATAGAAACCTAAAACTGATAGGATTAGGATTATGTTATGTTCGCGAAGGTGCGATCAGTTGGTAGTACATGTTCTCTCAATTAAAGAAATATTTAAAATAGTGAATGGGGTAGGACGGGTGAACTATTTGGAAAAATTAACAAGATATTCACATTCTTTCGGCGGAAAATAGAGAAATAGTTGACAAATTGTTGTCTAAATTTTAGGGGGAAGTGCAGCTGAATATAAAGTATCCCAGTGAGGAACATAATTGGAAAACTGTCATGTCCAGCAGTGAGAGACTGTTTCCAAAGGAAATTGAATTCTAGGTACTCTTGTCATCCTTGTCGAGAGAAATGTTTGGAGATGAGATTACACTGGTTGGAGATGATCATTTAGATTCTGCTGCGAAATTATGGATCGATGCTGCCGAATACACGAGAATAATCTATCATTTCTTGTAGATTTATTTGAAATAAAAAATAATTAAACTAGATGCAATAAAAGAAAAATAATAGTGTTTAATCGTGCCTTTGGATTAATTAAACGTGCTGAAATTATTGTAGGTTGCCAACTGAGTATTTTTATATATACACTTTTTTATTCCCCAATTGGCAACCTATTTCGAGTAAAAATCCCAAGGATAACAAATAAAAAAACATTACTTCGAAAGTACTGCAAGACTGGAACGGTCTGAACATCACTAAAGGCTCTCCACACTAGGAAACATTGTTTGGAAACAAAAATCGCAAACTGTTTTCAAACTATATGCAAACTTTGTTTCCAAACAATTTTACTTATTGTGGACGGACAGGCCTTAAGATTACAGATGACGAGGATAGCAGAGCGACTAAATGATATTAGAATTGGACTCCTGTGTCTAACGAGTAAAAGGAAATGAGAGAGAGAGAGAGAGAGAGAAGAGAGAGAGAGAGTAAATGGAAAGGATATTATGTCATGGACTGAAAGGGTATTTCCATTAATATATAGAGAAAGATGAGTCACTCATCACAATAACTCACTCTCTGCCTTTCAGGAGCCGCTCGTAGTCTGTAGTAGGTAGGGGAATTCTAATCACCTCAATAATCCACAGGATTTCCTATCCCCACAAAGCGGAGGAAGTTCCAGCAGAGGCTTCCTCCAGGAGAGAGAAAAAAGAAGGTAGTAGGAGACAATGAATTGCCTTGTGTCAGCTGCACAACGGAATAGAAATCAAAGGGGAACGTCAATTCTCTCACTCCGGAAGACGAAGGAGAAAAGGGAGGCTGAGGAAGAGGATGTGGAAAGATGCCGCTGATAAGATTACAAAAGGAATGAAGGTTATGTATGTCGTACAGATAATTTTCTAATGGTGGATAGCATACAGAAGAAAGAGACGTGTTCAGAGTCCCGCCTTCAATTAGGCTTCTCAGTAGAATATATTCACTGCTGAAATTATGCGCTTTAGCATATCCTGTGCACTCATGGAACCAAACCTAAAGTGTCTATCTTGAATTGCCATACAGTGAGAGAGAGAGAGAGAGAGAGAGAGAGAGAGAGAGAGAGAGAGAGAGAGACGGTAGACCATTGCGTTATTTTGGGATATCAATAATGAAATGTACACTTGATTATGGAAATGGAATTACTGTCGGATATGAATACTAGATGAGATTGAATATGTCGAGAAAGCGAAGATCCATCGAATCTATTTATAAACATCTTTCTCCCTATCAGTATAAAACTGCGTGGCTGTAAAGAAAACGAAATAAATTAATATATAAAGTAATAAACTTTGTAAAATTTTCTTGTTTATTTGCGTTTCAGTGCATAAGTATGTGACCAGGTCTCCGCCTCTTGGCGAAAATCAAAGTGCCAATTCTATTTTGGAACATCATTCTAAGATCACATTTATACATATATATGTTTAAGTCACATTTCCGCTGGGCAGATGTTTACATGATTAGTAGATTAGCCCATCCGCCAGATAAGCATATGCGACTGAGAGACTGAAGAAGTAGAAGAATCATCTGTCACTACATTTCATTGCAACTCGGGCGCGAATTCAGAATTAATGAGGTGATCCTTGAGACTTCGCCTACATTTGTCCTCCAAG
>NC_087210.1:14884317-14910009 GCF_015104395.2 Macrobrachium nipponense | reverse complement strand
AATAATGAGTTCTAATAATGAAACACGATTGTGTTGTAAAAGGCGAATGTTGGCCATACATAGATGTGTTTCTAACCACAGTAATAAAAAACACATACATATATATAATATATATGTATGTAAGTGTTAGTGTGTGTGCGGGTGTGTTGTGTATTTATGAATATGTGGTTGGAAATGTCAGCGTGTATAAGTAAAAGCTTTCATATTCGCTATGGCCAACATTCACCTTTTATAGCACTGACCGATACATAGAGATGTTCACTCACACACACAGTGGCTTAGCATAAAGATAACTCCCTGCCCTGAATATCACGAGCCGGAGGCACTCGGGGAATTCCTTCGTTTATGAGACATGCAAGTCCTACAGCCCGAGTCCTTTGTGTGAGGACCTTTTAGTGACTGAGCGAATCACTTCAAAGTCTCCTTCCATGTTTCCTTAAGTTCCCTCGAGGGGGAAATCTCTGAGTCAATCCAGCAAAGAAGACTTGTTTTTCCCTTTGTGTCGCAAGAATATCCTCTCTGCGATGAATATTAATCAGAGTTTTATCCTTTCCATAATTTGCCAGCTTTATGCTCTGCTTTCCAAGATATCCTTTCATTTGTAATTATTACAGTAAAAATATAATAATTTTTTTCCGTTTGTTGGAAGTTGGGTCCTCAGCTACGAACATAGACTTCGTTCTGGTCGTGATGTCATCCATCCATCACCTTCTGCTGGTGTTTTGGACGAGGAGGCGGAAGGATGTATCTTCTATGAGGTTATTCACTACCTCCTGTCAAGTAAGATACTTCGCGGACGCTGCCCTGTTCTTCCACTCTTCGGTAACTCCTTTCTCGGAATGGAATATGAAGTTTAGGCCAAATACCAAACACTTGGACCTAGGAGGTCATTCAGCTCTGGAAAGGACATCGAGAGTAGGTAAGTTTTAATGGTGTGACAGGAAGGAAACGAAAGATAATATAAATGGAGGTACAGTAAAAAAAACGAGAGGGGTTGCAGCTAGGGGCCGAAGGGGCACTACAAAGAGCCTTTACAAATTCCTACTGTGCACCTTTCTCGGGCCCCCGTCTTAAAAATAGACGGAAATTGTTCCAGTGTCATAAAATCGGTCTTGGATCCTGTTTACTTCCCTGTTAACTTCCCAGAGTGACTATAATAAAATGAAAATACGGTAACTTCATCATTTTGCCTAAATCAGCGCATTCATCTCCCATCTTCGTGAGTAGCCATGGATACATTAAACATAATCTCTTGGAATATTTTTGGCCTCAAAGCGAACATTCCTCTCCAAAAACATGATCTGCAAAAAATTTCAGCAGCATCATTGCATTGCAAGAAACGCTCCTCTGGCCTCATGACCTTGCCATCTGTGATTCAATTCATGAAGACTTCAGACTTCTCGACTTCATCGATGCAAGTTACAGATCAAATCATAGCCGGTCGTTCCGAAAGGGGGACTTTCTTTTCCTGTGGCACAAATCGTTAGACAATATGATAAAGGTGATGACCTACAGGAGTGACAGATTGCTTGGGCTTCAAGTGACAGTAGGGAACTCTAAAATCCTAATAATTAAGTTTATATGCCATGGGAAATAACAATAATTTTGATCATTACTGCATGATCCTAGGGGAGTTACACAGTATTATTCAAGATTCTCTGCTGATCATATTTGTATAATAGGGGACCTAATTCTCACCCCACAAAACAATTTTTATAATGAACTTACTCGCTTCTGTCAAAATCATGGCTCTCCAAATTAGCGATGTAATGCTCCTCCCTCCCTCCTCCTACTCATATGTACAAATAGAGCGGACGCAATTACAACCTCCCTGGCTGGACCACTGCATCAACATCTCCACAACTTCATGATTCTATTATGACCTGCAATATTCGCTACGATCTTGCAACGGGCTAACGATCACATCACCCATTACAGGTGTCATTCAGTACCCCATCCCTCCCTACCGTGGACCCACTAACTGACCGCCCACCAGCGGTTAACTGGGAGTTTAAAAACCAACAGAAAACCAGATACTTTAGGGCGACCACGGAAACCAGGTTGCGGTCAATAATTCAACCGGCTGACGCCTTACTGTGTACCAACACAAAATTGTAGAAATGACACCACAAAGAGGGATCTGAATGAATTCTATTCGAACATAATCTCCGCTATGCTTGCTTCGGGCAGGACTGCCTTTAGATTTCGTCAAGGTAATTCTCGTAATATACCTGGTTGGAATGACTTGATTAAGGATCTGTATACATAACTCACGAGAAATGTTTTTACTGTGGAGGCAAAATGGCAGCCTGAGGGAAGGACACACTGCATTACTAATGAGGCAGGCGAGAGCGCAATTCAAACTTGCTCTTAAGCACTGCAGCAGGTTAAATGAAAAACAACTAAGAGCCAATGCAATGTCTAGAAACGTAGAACTCTGGTGATTACCCTCGTCTTTTGAAAGATATCCAGTCCTTAAATCCCAAAACTAAAAAGCTATCACTATCACAGAGAGTAGGGGAAGCAGTCGGAGACGAGGCTATCGCAAGGATGTGGGGTGATCACTTCAACAATATCCTGAATTGCTAAAATGATCAGGATTCCCGAGCGAGGTAGATAACCTCCTTAATGACAACATTCAATTTCATTTGCAGACCGTATTACGCCAGATAACATAAGCGATGCCATAAACAGCATACCTAATAATAAATCGCCTGGCTGTGATGATCTTCCCGCAGAGGCTTTCAAATTCTGCCATCCGATAATTTACATTTTGCTAGCTGCCTTATTCAATGCGTGCATAATTCACCAGTTTCTTCCAAGACTCCCTACTCTTAGTTCACTTGATACCATTAATCAAAAACAAGCTAAAGGATGCAGCTGACCCTGGCAACTACCGGCCAGCATTGCAATCACACGATCGCATCGAAGATACTTGAGTCGGTTCTTCTTGTGAGCTTCTCCCCTTTCTACACACCACTGACAACCAGTTCGGGTTTAAAGCAACACATCAACCGTACACCTGCATCTACATACTGAAAGAATTGCTGAACTACTACCTATCATCAGCATCTCCGGTTTTCCTGTGTTTTCGTAGATGTGAGAAAAGCATTTGGCAGAGTAAACTACCTGAAGCTATTCCTGAAGCTGCATAAAAGGGGCACACCCCTATATCTAATTGGCATTTTACATTGCGGTTCTCACACAGCAATGAATTCTGTGTCAAATGGGACAACGTATTATCGTACACCTTCGGCTCCCTAAACGGGCTTCGGCAAGGGGGCATTCTCTCTCCATACCTGTTTTAATACGTACACAGATGCCTTGAATGTCAAACTGAACTCATCTCCAATCGGATGCACTGTCAATGAAACAACTATAAACAACCTCTGTTACGCCGACGATATGGTTCTGATTTCCCCATCAGTACATGGCCTCCAACGACTCATCGACACTTGCCGCCAATATGCAGAGGAATTTGATATAATCTACAACGAAACCAAGACCCAGTGCATGTCGCTGCTCCCGAGATCGCTTAAGCATATTGCAGAACCACAAATTTTCCTCGGAAACCATCGGCTGGAATTGTGCGCGAATTTTCCGTATTTGGGTCACATTATTACCGACGACCTAAAAAGATACGGTAGACATTGAGCAGAGGCGTCGTAAACTATGTGTCAACTGGCAACATGATTGCAAGGAGGTTTTGCCTTCTGTCACCGAGACGTGAAACTGCTGCTATTCCTCTCGTACTGCTACAGTATCTATGGGTGTTCCCTTCTGGACGAACTATGCCCGAGAGACCATGAGACGTATCACTGTTGTGCACAATGGCATTCTGAGACGCCTCACAAACACTCCACGCTACCACTCGCCACACAGATGTTCTTAGAAAACCACCTGGACAATTTAAAATCATTGTAAGGCGAACAATGTCCAGCCTGGTACCGAGTGAGAAACAGCGGCAACTCGCTCATACAAAGCATCCTAAGGAGTGAAGCAAGAAGAAGATCTAAATTGTGGGAAGATGGGAAAATGAGGCCTTTGTCCCCTAAAGGACTTAATCTCTGTATTAGCAAGATGTCATCTGCAGATTTTGTCATTATTATATTTATTGCTGATATTTTATTTTTTCATTATTTCTGTGATTACTATCAAGTTAAAGTTTTTTTTTTTTTTTTTTTTTTATACATTCAATTTATGTATTTAGCCCTCTGGACCAGACTACTGTAACCACCTAAGGTCTCTAGTGAAATTTAAGCTATATAATTTGTGCACTAACTGTTATAATTCTCAATGCATTTTTTTTCTCACTATATTATTAACTATTACCCAGTATTATGATTACTATCTTTTATGCTACCTCAGCTATTTTGTGGATAAGTGCCGATTACTATTTTTCCTATCGTTGACTCATATATCTAGATTGTGTATGTTACTGTGTATTTTGCATGTTCATTGTATATGGCCCGGGGGGGGTGACCGAAATAAAGTATATTATTATTATTATTATTATTATTATTATTATTATTATTATTATTATTATTATTATTATTATTATTATTATTATTATTATTAATTCTTTCAAATATATCACAGGGAAAATCTTCACTCTTCACAATCACCTTACTTTGTCCAGTTTACTGTAGTCTGTATTCACTTTCCATACCTACACTAATCTTCCCTAATACTCTTAAAATAACATTGTTGAAGGTATATAAAAAAAACTCCGATCTTTACAGGTAGGGAAAAGGGTTCAGGTTAGTCTCCCTCTATACCTGGTAATACTGGGTTACCAATACAACAATAACACGGGCTAGGCAGAATTCCCCTATAAACACAGTCACCACCTGGATAGAGTCACTACCTCATAACGGGCAAAGTTTATTGAAAAAGTACGTATCAAAGACTAGCTGTATTTTGCCTTTCTCTTCCAAAAGAATCACAATAAAGAATTTGTTAAGAAAATAGTAAAACTCGCAGACTAAAACAGAACACCTCGACGTGTAACTAATAACACAGTTGCTAACCTTGTTTGGTGGTAGTACTGATATACTGGTACTGGTTCAAGTAAAGTCAGGACTCGCTTTAAAAGTAGGAGAATTGTCTCAGTACTTTCCCTGATGTGCTTGCTCAAAATCAACGTCATCTTACACTCTCTTGAATTGTTTTGTAACATAATGTTCCAGTGCTACAGTCTCTCTCTCTCTCTCTCTCTCTCTCTCTCTCTCTCTCTCTCTCTCTCTCTCTCTCTCTAACACAACGCTCTTACTTCAAATAGACAAAACACCTGCTGCTCTGAACTATACATTCAAGTGAAATACGTTAACTATCTAGATATTTCAAAATTATAATTCTATCCATTTTTCCTGTAAATACAGACAAAATACTTAAGTATGAATAGCGTGAGAGTTCCATATCTCACGATGTACCTACTTCAGACTATGCCACGAGGTATTGTGGACAAACTTCTCCCAATTATTTTAACTTTGCAGTAATCCAAACAAAAGGAAATTTCACAAATTGGACGGAGAGAGATTTCATGATTTTTTCCTCGGTTAATCCCTTACCTTACCACAAACTTTTCATATAAGTTTGCAAATACGGAAAGGATGGCATTCTCTCTTGTTGATTATTCAACATCCTGTAAAAAAACTATCCTCAGTTTAATCAAGGTGAAATGTAAGAAAATACCATTTTTTAAGAGCGATCAGTTGTAATTCTATCTTAATAGATCTTTAGTTAGAGAAATTCTATGTTGATTGTAAGTCCATCAATGTCCCTCGAAGAAATGCACTTGGGCCAATAAAACTATCCCAAATCTCTGCTTGAGACGTCATAGAATGGGAGATATCTGGCTATTCAGCATCAGCTGTCACTAATCTGAAGGAATGTGGCTTACTCTTAAGGAAATGAGGCTTTACACGGAAATATAGCTACTTGTTTGGAGTTCAGTTAACCTCACTTTATATACTCTATATATATATATATATATATATATATATATATATATATATATGTATATATATATATATATATATATATATATATATATATATATATAGTATATAGGATCCCTAGTAAAAAGGAGCCATAAAAACATGTAGAGAGAAAAGTACTATATTTCATGCTGTCTCTCTCTTCAGGTATATGAATGAGAAAAGTTACAGAAAAGGTGGTATTTATACCAAGAGATTCGTCCACAAGACTACACCGGCTGAAAAACCAAAAACACTTTTGGAAGAATGCCTCAAAGAACAAGTACTTCCAAAAATGTACGGATTCGGGAGATGGACTCTGCAATCAAACCCCTTCCCTCTATCACACAAGATTTTCCTGGAAGAAAGAATCACCAATACGAGAAACGACATCTTCGTGCTACGCAGAGTGATATATGGAACTCAATCTAATCTTCGCCTCCTCACTACGGACCACGTATACAGGTATCTGATTTCATTCTGTTCCGACATTGCTGCCTATAATAGCGTGACTCATTCCAACAGACTTTTACGCAAGTTAAATAACCTAATAGATAATAGCGCATGGAATAATCTTGAACACAAGACAAAGTTTTATTTATCCAAACACCCCCCCTTACTGTAAATCAACATTTAGTTTTAAATTTAGGCTTATCCTTTGCCCTTATGCCAGACCGCAAAAACAACCTAGACTTCATAGTGGCTTTTGATAAATTCATATCTGACAAAAACTACAGCCGTGAAGAGATATTTAAAAGGAGTGTTTACTAAATGCTTTAAACTGACCTTCATAAGAAATATCCTGTTCCCCGCAGATTCATGATAGCCATCCACTCGCTAAAAACAGTTAGATGTTATAATAAGTAGATCCGACAAAGACGGCAAAATTGTAATAATGGACAAAGACTTCTACCTCGACCAAAATCAACCAGCTCCTTAGCGACACAAATACTTACGAAAAAACTGACGAAAAATCCCCTCCAGACGTTACCCACAGAAATTTTTTCGGAAAGTAAGATTAATTGGCCAAGACAAAAAGAGTATTGAACTATTAGAGAAATTTAAAGTAATTAATCCTAAATTACCCTACTTTTATGGTCTTCCCAAAACTCACAAAGACAATCTTCCATTCAGACCCATCGTTTCATGCGCCGGAGCTTTCAATTACAAAATTTCTAAATGGTTAGCTGGCCTCCTTTCTCCTTTTTTAGGCACTTTTCTCCCAGTCACATCAAACATTCGGAAGACTTTTGTCACAAATTCAGAGAAGCACATATACCACTTCATAACATAAAACTTTTAAGCCTTGACGTAGACTCCCTATTCACAAAAGTACCAGTACAGGACGTTCTTCAGTTTTTAGGGAAAAAGTTATCCCCTATTCAGATCATTTCCCTGTGGCACTTGACAAATAATAAAGTTAGTTGAATTATGTGCATCTATAACGTATTTTCATTCGGGGAATCAGTTCTACAAGCAAAAAATTCGGGTTGTAGTATGGGTAGTCCTTTAAGTCCTATTTTAGCCAATCTGTACATGGAATACTTTTGAAACTACAGTAATAAATGCAATAAAACCCAAAAACATGCTGTGGATGAGATTACGTGGATGACATACTAACATTTTGGGATAATAAGTGGGTGGTAATTTTAATGAATTCCTCTCAAAAATTAAACGCATTAGTGCCCAGCATCAAATTTAAAGTTGAATGGGAAACAGACAACAAAATTCCTTTTCTGATGTTTTAATAATCAGAGACACGACAGAATACAAATTTACCATATACAGAAAACCAACGTTCTCACTTTCATATATTCACTACTTTAGCTATCATGACAATACTATCAAGATAGGTCTAGCTAGCAACCTATTCTTTAAGAGCCTTACGAATTTGTTCCCCAGATTTCCTGGAAAAATAATTTGAACTAATTCGCAAGCAACTTTCATCTTTAAAGTATCCTGACCATATAATTGAGAAAGCAATTCAAAAAGCAACGTAATTTTCTACCGACCCCCTAAAGACAAGACCAGAGACACACCCAACAATAAAATAAAAATTCCCCACCTGGAGACGATTAAGAGAGTAACTCACACCCTTGGGAAATCCAACCCTTTTTGCATTTACCTACCCAAATACCTTAGCCAAATCCCTGATTAACGTCCAACAAAAGACATCGCCCAAAAGACTCTGGGTATATGAGATCCCATGCCAGGACTGTGACCAATCTTACATCGGATTTACAGGTAAATCACTTCCCCAGAGATTAATACAACACAAACGGTCAGTTAGGTATGGACAACAGAACTCGGCTATTTCAACCATTATAAATGACATAACCATAGAATAAAAACTGGATATGTCACGTGTAATTTATAGCAGCAACTGCCGGTACAAGAGTCAAATGATGGAATCGGCCTTAATAAAAGAGAAGCAGGTAATGAAACATCTCAAAAGGGAATTGGACATCGGACATCGTCGAACGCAGTGCTCATTCAACCAACGCTTAAGAAGATAAAGGAAGATTATCAGCGGGGGTGACCTAAATTGGCTTACCTTGTCGACGAATCTCTTGGTATAATACCACCTTTTCTGTAAACGTTTCTCATTCATATACCCGAAGAGAGAGGACAGCAGTCTCTTGAAATATAGTACTTCTCTCTCTACATTTGGTGTTTTTATGGGCTCCTTTTATTAGATGGAATTCTGTTGTTACAGAACACTTTTATTTAACCAGTCATATATATATATATGTATATGTATATGATATATATATATTATATATATATATATATATATATATATATATAATATATATATATAGTATATATTTATATATATATATATACATAATTAAGATTCTCTTGATGATATGAAGGTCCACATCTCATCTTGACTATATCCAGACGAGGTTATTCTTCGTGAACACTTTTCTTTGGGCAAAATTGAGGAGTTGAGCAGAGCTTCATACCTTCACCTTTCAGGCACAGTCTCGAAGTAATGAAAACGGGATATCTTTCGCAACACCGACTTATTATATCATTTTTATAACTTTATCTATTTTTTGTCTCATTGTTATCATTCTTGGGGGAATTCCCGCGTCTATATCTTACGAGGACATCTTTTTATTACGATACAAGATAAAATCCATGAATTATTGTTTACAGTCCTTTCTATCGCCCTGAAGATATGACTAGCTTACTCGGGGGGGCCACCCCCCCCCCCCCCCCTCAAGTTTTTCATTGAGAGAATCTCTCAGCCACCGTATTTTTCAATTTGTTAATCAGTTGTAAATAGAAGGACTGCAAACAATAATTCAAGGAATTATCATTTATCGTAATATAAAGATAGTTTTCGTGAGGTATAGATGCGGGAATTCCCCAAGAATAATAACAATGAGAAAGATAATAGGTAACGTTATAACACATAAAATGAGTAGGTGTTGCGTAAGATATCCCCCCAGTTCATTACTTCGAGATAGTGCCGTTAAAAGTGAAGATATGAAGCTCAGCTCAACTCCTCAATTTTGCCCAAAGAATAGTGTCCACAAAGAATAACCTAGTCTGGATTATAGTCAAGATGAAAATGTGGCCCTTTATATCACCAAGAGAATCAATTCTATGCACGGAGAAGCCATCGTTCATAAAGCATGAGGTATGTAACAAGTGGAATATTGCAATCTGCAACATTCGTGGAAATCGTTGTTGCATGAAAATCAGGAAATTCCAGACTGGATGAATAAGCGTGTTTCTCTTTACTAAATTTGTATAATTGCTCCATCAGCAAAAAACTTTCCTCTAAAAACATTTATTCATTTATTTATTTATACATTTCTATTCAGAACTTATGAAGTGTGTGTGTGTGTGTGTGTGTGCGTGTGTGGTTCTTGTTTTCTATTAAATTCAGCAAGATGAAAGAACCAATGAACTCTCTCTCTCTCTCTACGACAACTCGTCAAATATAATGATCGCTTCCTGGCTAAGCTCTCTGTGGTCAGTGAGTTTCGGTGTGCGTCCAGCCTTTTGCAATTCAGTTTTTAAAATATTGTCGCGAATTTCTCTTTTATTACCTAAAGAAACGAAAATATCGTATAAATACTTCATGTTTGGTCAAACAATGACTTCATTAATCGAAGTGACACATAATGATGTTAGACCTACATTGTTTTTAAGAGCCAGATTTATTCAAACTTGAATAAAATTATTGGTCCAAATGATTTAAAAGCTAAATGAAGTATGGTGTTGATGTATCAGTTTATGGCCAATGCTATTGTTAGTTCAGCATAGATTGATCCATTGCTAATTAAACTGTTCTATTGATAATTTCCACATACAATGATGCTTGTCAACGCAAACTTATTAGACTGAATAATTCACTGGATGATAGAAACATCATTAATCGACTTTACTATTTGCTCGACTGCAGTCATCGGCAGCAAAATTGTTTTAGGTAACAAATTCGAACGATTCCAACATTTTCATGGCAGCTATTCCAAAATATATGACTGGGTTTACAGCTTTTCGTTTTTTGCACTGAGATGTATTTTTCATTCCAAATGAGCTTCGGCTCGGTACCTGGAATGAGAAATGGTATCATTCATCTTACTTGTTTAAAAGATAGGCATTTGTAATAACAATAATAACAGGCAGGCCAATAAAACTTGTACACTTGCTACAAATGGTGTTGTTAAAGTTTTATATCTATTTTCTACTATGATGACTGAACATTGGCAGGTAAATAACAATGAACCTTTTCCATTCAGTATACTGACGGACGACTGAATATTCAATTTCATTTTCCATTTCAAAAATCACCACCAGCTTAACGACCAAACTCATGACAATCAAATCATGAAATAAATTTATCCACTCTTTCAGTTAATTGGACGTTTCGGATACTTGCGTAAACAATCCACTGATAATTGAAAGTTTACATTTTCAGGGAACAGGATGTCACCAGTTAACGTGAAAATAGGATCTTAAAGACCCAAAACATAAGATCTATTTAGGAAACAGTGTCCCTGAAACTGTGTATTCAGAACTCTGATTATGATTCTATCTTTATAAAAGTTGAAATGGTAAGAACATTGCAGCTGAATTTTTTAGTCTTACTGACACCGGAGTGACATGTTCTAGGCGGTAAGAGTTTGTAATTAACCAACTATGGGAAGATTGTAGGGCAATCTCTCTCTCTCTCTCTCTTCTCTCTCTCTCTCTCTCTCTCTCTCTCTCTCTCTCTCTCTCTCTGGAATAGAGTTAGGCGAATGAAGGATCCCAATGGATCTGTTAGACAAGAATAGTGATTAAAATGCACCCATTTTCAGAGAGAGAATGAAGCATTAAGTCTATTTGGCTCCAAAAATAAAGAGAGAGAGAGAGAGAGAGAGAGAGAGAGAGAGAGAGAGAGAGAGAGAGAGAGCAGGGGGTGCTTTTACTTTGGATTCATTTTTCTTAACCTCACACATTTCCTTCTTTAAAAGGGAGCCCTATCCTGGTTCTTTCTGCACACTTCTGTATTTTGCACCAAACTTCTTCCAGGTTAGTTCTCTCTCTCTCTCTCTCTCTCTCTCTCTCTCTCTCTCTCTCTCTCTCTCTCTCTCGTCTCTCTCACAATTTTAATTTCTTCAATCAATTTCATCAAACTTTTTCGGTTTCCTTATAATTCATGCCTGATAAACATCGACCCATTTCATGTGAAATATCACTGGTTCCATTTTGGGAATATTTCAATTAGCAGGCCTGTGTATTTATTCGAAGCCTCTTTTTGCAAATCATTCGCAACCTCATCGTGAACAAACTGTATTACAACACAAAGAATAAGGACCTTTGGCTTCCCAACAATGAATTAAAAAAAAGAGATTTGACATTCTAAGATGTGTTAACTTGCGAGGTCTTCCACATCCCACGTGCTTTTGTCAACATGGAAAAGATTTTATTTATGCAGCTAAGATTAAACTGATGTTTATTTTGAGGCATTTTGAAAGGGACCAAACCGCTGCAAATCTTGTCTGAAGGAAGTTGGAGAAATAAAATTTATGAAATCTGCGAGATGAAAGAACTGGAGTTTTTTCCAAAAATGACTTTTGTTAAACGAAAAACAGAAAACTAGAGAGAAACAGAATGAAAACCACGGAGTAATGAAGAAACCAAGTAAAATAAATAATAAATTGGAACTATATAGAAAGGAAATGATGTGGGGCAAGAAAGGCCTGTGATGAAGAACGGTACCAAACGGTATCCTTACAGATGCTTCGTCACTCCTTGTAATTGTCAATTGCATAAATATTCAAATGTAAGTATGTAATATATTATATATATATATATATATATATATATATATATATATATATATATATATATATATATATATAGTCAAATTAACGTAATTTATTGATTTAACTTTTTCTTCAATCAATCTTGTATTCATTAGTTTTAAATGTTTTTCTCTTACATTCAGTTCAGCAGCTGGAATAGGATACAATATTTAATTTTGGTTTTGTTGCTTGCTTTACTTTCCCCTCCTGTAGGTCATTAATCATTATGGAGGAATTGCTTTTGACACAACCGAATTTTTGGGTTCAGCTGACTGTATAAAATATCTTGCTATATTAAGTAAGGAGCATTTGAGAAGTTGTGCTCGTTGGTTGGAAATTTCTTTTAGACCCACGGATACTAAGGCTCAGTTGTTGTCGTCTGTCAAGGCGATAGTGGCGCGTGGTATAGCCGAGGGTGAGGATTTGGCAAGGGATTTGATCAGTATACACGGTAGTGGAAGTTCTGAAGACGATAATTCTGTTGATGAGGAGGTTAGTGTTAATCCTGGGCTGTCATTATTTGAGGACCATCCTCATACTGGTTTTTCATATAACTGATCCAGCTAATTTAACCGTAAAGACTAGTCTCTAATAACCCCTTTGTGGAGGTAAAGCCAGAGCCAGTACAGTCTGTGGTAAATCCTGAAAATGAGAACTTGGCATAATTTGAAAACAGATGAACTACTGAAGGTACAATTCGAAGAGAATGAGAGGGCGAGGTGCCATGAGTTGGATATGGCTGGAATTAGCTTAGACTTCACTAGGTTATGCGCTAACCCTGACTTTAATAGTACTCCTACCGGTCCTTCTTCAGACAGGTTTAACATGATTGCGGCATTAAAATTAGTGCCAGTGTTTGATGAAGGTAATGTGCCAGAGTTCTTTAAGGCCTTTGAACGGGTGGCCACTAGGTTGTCTTGGCCCACCGAGATGTGGAGTGTATTGATCCAATGCAGGTTGGTAGGAAAGGCCATTCGGTGTGGCCAGAGATTATGGTAAAGTTAAGGCATTGATTCTCAAGGTGTATGACTTGGTCCTTGAGGCTATCACCTGAAATTCCATAGTTTTTGTAAAGCCCGATACTATGGTTTCCTATGTGGAGTATGCCCGCCCTAAGGAGGAGCAGTTTGACGACTGGGTAAAAGAGTCGCCAGGTGGTCTCCTTCTCCTCCTTGATGGAGCTAATGTACTTGAGGAATTTAAAAAAAACATGTAGTAAGGAACTCAGAATTCACCTGGAGGAGGTTAAAACGTGTGAGATAGCTGATGAGTATGTTTTAACACGCCGTGTAGGTAACAGTAGTTTTGGCCCATCAGCTTTCAAATCCCAGCCTGGCCAGGGCTGATCAATATATAATTAGAGAATCTAACAACCCCTTTAAAACAAAGGTTGAAGCTAGCCAGGGAAGTAACTCGAGTGGAAGGAACATTCGGGCATTTTCCTTGCATAACCAAAGTTCTAATAATGTTGGTAAAGCTACAGGAACTTGTTTTTGGTGCCACAAGCAGGGGCAGGAGGTATCTCCAGCAGAACGGAAGGGGAGGTAACAACAATGCCCCTATATCTTTAATAGCTAATGCCCCTACTACCCCTAATACTGAAGTTGAGTGTTCCCCAGGAACTGAAGGAAGGGTTAGGATTAATGGTAGTGGAGGCCTGGCAGATTGGTTATTGATAATAAAGCTGTGAAAGTAACATTCTTAAGGGACACTGGCTCTGCTCGTTCTTTGGTGTTGGAAAAGGTTTTGAACGATGTTGGTGAGTATTTTGGAAATTATGTGGTCCTCGGTGGGTTCCCTGATACTGTGGTTTCTGTGCCTGTGGTGGAGGTAGAGGCATCCTTCCTGTAGGTAGTGGTGGTAGCAGTTTTATAAATAAAATATTTAATCCTGATTGTGACCATATAAGCTTTATTGAAGCTCAGAAGGCTGAATTCAATTATGATTAGAAGGTACGGATGATTTAACAAAACCAAGGTTCTGTGTGATTAGAGGTTTGTTGTACAGAGTTAGTCGTCCTGTGGATCACGGCTGAAACCAAACCTCTCGGGTACAACAGATTGTGGTACCTACAAAATATCAGAATGATGTCCTTAGTTTAGCTCATGAGGATCCCTTTTCCGGCCATTTTGGAGTTTGGAAAACGCATGGTAGATTAGCAAAATATTTTTTCGTGGCCGGGATTGAAATCCTCGGTGAAGAAATTTGTAAGAAGTTGCGAAACCTGTCAAGTAATGGGTAAACCGAATAAACCTATTCCTAAAGCCCCTTTGCATCCAAAATTGGGGATCCTTTTGCAGAGTTGGTCGTTTATGTGGTTGGGCCTTTGCCCCGAACTAAATCTGGATTTGCTTAACTTCTGACTTTAATGGACAGAGCGTCTAGGTTTCCTTAAGCTTTTCCAATGAGGAAAATTACGTCAAAGGTAGTGTTTGAGAAACTAATTGAATTTTTTCCCAGGTACAGGTTGCCTCGTAAAATTCAAACAGATTGTGGCATGAATTTCACGAGCAAGGTATTTTAGAGGTAAATGTGCTGAAACTGGGCCATTCAGCACATTACCAGTGTACCTTACCACCCAGAGAGTCAGGGCGTAGTGGAAAGGTTCCACCAAACCCTTAAGTCTATTCTAAAAAAGTAATGTTATGAGCAAAGAGAGGATTGGGAAAAAGGTCTTCCTTTTGCTCTCATTGCTATATGTAATCATCGTAATTCTTCCCCACAGGGGTAGCTCCAATTCGAGTTTGATTTTTGGTGGACATAAAAGTACGTGGTCCTCTAGAAATTTTCCATGAGTTGTTAGAGGTTAATCACAAGAAAGAATTGAATGCGGGTGAGTTCGTTGAGGACCTGAGAAAGAGATTATCGGCTGCCTGGAAATTTGCCCAGGATAATTTAGTGTTGTCTCAGGCCTCAATGAAGGAAAATTATGATAAGAAAAGTAAGGCACGTTCATTTGAGCCTGGTGAGCTTGCTTTGGCTTTGAGTACAGACTCGGACAATTTTCTGGAACCTAGGTATATGGGGCCTTGAAAGGTACTCAGGAAATTGAATGATGTCAATTATGAAGTGGAAGCTCCTGGGACCAAACGGAAGTGCCGGATATTCCATATCAATAGACTGAAATCCTACACAGTTGGTAGACTTGACCCTCTAGCTATAGTATATGAGCCAGTGTCTCTAACGTCTAACGCCTCAGACGTTAGAAGAACCATCCGACTTGTTTTGCCAGGTATCTTCAGATGCTTTGACAGGTAATATACAAAATTTGGAAACTTTAGCAAAGGGTTTAGAGCATCTGGAGGGTATCCAGAAGGATGACATGATGAATTTAATATTTTCTTTTTCAGACTTATTTCAGGCCTTTCCAGGTAGAACGACCTTGCTCCAACATGATGCTGATGTGGGCAGTGCTTCCCCAGTCAAACAAAGTCTTTATCGATTAAATCCAGAAAAGCGTGATATTGTCGAGAAGGAGATAAAGTATGTTGGAGCATGATTTAATTAGACCTTCGGTAAGTCCTTTGCGTTTACCTATTGTACTTGTTAAGAAACCACGAGAGTTCGGTCGGTAACAAACAAGACAATCGCGAAAACTTTTTAAGTCTTATATTCTGCTGCTTTTATTTTATTGTCTCTCTCTCTCTCTCTCTCTCTCTTCATGTTTTGCCATGAAAAAAAAAAATCGCCGGAAATCGAGTTTTCTGTACAGCGTACAATCAAGGCCACCGACATTAAATAGATCTATCTTTCGGTGGTCTCGTTATAATACTGTATGAGCCGCGGCCCATGAAACTTTAACTCACTTTAACCTAAAAAAAAAAAAAAAAAATACTGGGGCTAGAAGGCTGCAACTTGGTATGTTTGATGATTGGAGGGTGAATGATCAACACACCAATTTGCAGTCCTCTAGCCTCAGATCTGCGAGCAGACAGAAAAAATGGCACAGAAAAATACGGACGGACAGATAAAGACGGGACAATAGTTTTCTTTTACTAAAAACTAAAGACCGTGATAAGAAAATTACTTCCATTCTTATTTTTCTGATTTGGAAACTGAAGACTTGTCGAGTTTCTTGATGGCGAGAATTTTTTTTAGAATTGATAAAAACTTTTTCCTGCGCTATCCGTTTCCATGTAAGTTTAAATATGTATGTTACCATTTGGTGCATTTGTCGTTACACATTTATACATTCGTTGTACGTGGATAACTTTTTCATTATTGGAAATAGACTGCCGCTTATCAGTTTCTTTTCGAATCTTTTACATTTTCAAATCTCCTATAGGAGCTGGCTGGATGGCTGCCAAAGAGGCAGCATCCATAGATCAAAGGCATATTCATTTTTTAAATTCTTTCACTCACTCGAAAATGTTGTAAAAAGTCAGTGGCGAAATACTTTTCTGATACGAAAAGAGACAACGGAATCATATCATAGAGCTCTCTCTCTCTCTCTCTCTCTCTCTCTCTCTCTCTCTCTCTCTCTCTCTCTCTCTCTCTCTCTCTCTCTCTCTGATCAAATAAAAGGGTTCCAAACTTATAGATCAGATAGAAAAAATAGGAATCAAGGGGGAACCGCAATATATGGGAAAGACAAAAAACAAGGAAAAATATATGAGAATATAGTAACTCAGAATGTGAACTAATAGCGGTAGAATTTGAATCTGAAAAATTGATGTAACATAGTAATATATAGACCTCCTAATACTAAAGAGTTTGACTTAATAATTGAAAAATTGGATGATATATGTAGAAATCACAAGGACTGGACTATTCTCCTATCTGGTGACTTCAACTTTCCTTTCGTAGAATGGAAAGAACGAATAGGAGATTGTGGTTGTACTTATACATATAAAAAAGAGAGTAATAGTAGTGCAGAAGATAAGAGGCAATTTGAAAAGCTATTAGATATGCTACTAGAATACAACATTCAACAAATAAATCACCTGCCAACAAGAAAGGAAAATACTTTAGACCTAGTATTTGTGAACGAGATGAATTATGTAAAGAAATAATAGTTTATAATGCGAGTATTTCAGACCATAATGTCATAGAATTAACAGTTCATTCCAAAGCAAGTGAAAATAGAGATAAGCAAGAAATGAAAAAGTGGGAAGGATATGGAAAATACAACTTCTACAGTAAAAATATAAAATGGTCAGAAATTAATGAAGAATTAAACAAAGATTGGGATAACATTTTCGTAAGTGATGACATAAGGGTAAATACGGAGATATTATATAAAATATTGGAGATAATAGTGGAAAAATATATACCGAAGAAGAAAAGTAAACATCATTCATGCATACCAAGAGACAGAAGGATCTTGTTCCAGAAAATCAGAAAGTGGAAAAAAGGTCTTGCAAAAGAAAAAAATGCATGGAAAGTTATAGAACTAAAAAGTAAGATAGAAAAATGCAGAACAAAAGATTATACAATCAAAAGAAAATGAAAAACGGGACTTGGAAGAAAAAAAACCCTATTAAAATATCAAGCAAAACCCCAAACTATTATACTCATATGCGAAGAAGATGAATCGAAGAATAGAAATAGGCCCTCTGAGAATTGAAGGGAGATTAACGAATGAAAAAAAGGAAATTTGCAACATACTGGCAGAACGATATAAGAGAGAATTCACCCCTAGAATAGATAATGAAGATAATGATATAGAAGTAAGGGATGAAAATAGTGAATATTTAGCTGACATAGATATTAATGAAGCTGATATTGTGCAGGCTATTAATGAAATTAAAAATGGAGCTGCTGCAGGGCCTGATGGAATTCCTGCTATTTTGTTAAAGAAAGTAGTTCATTCTATCGCAAAGCCACTTGCAATATTATTAAGACAAAGTGTAGATACAGGCAAGATATATGATGAGCACAAATTAGCATATATACCCCTACTTTCAAAAGTGATCAAGACTAGAGGCAAGTAATTATAGGCCTGTGAGTCTAACATCACATATTATGAAAAGTGTATGAAAGGGTAATGAAGAAAAATATTATGAAACATTTAATAAAAATAATTTGTTTTAATAAAGGACAACATGGTTTCGTACCCGGAAAAAGTAGCACAAACCCAACTGTTAGTCCACCGTGAAAACATATTCAAAAATATGAAAAGCGGAAATGAAACAGATGTTTGGTTTATTTAGACTTTGCAAAAAGCTTTTGATAAAGTAGACCATATATATTTGGCGAAGAAAATTAGAAAACACAATATCGTGGATAAAGTAGGAAGATGGTTAAAAGAATTTTTACACAACAGAAAACAGATAGTTATTGCAAACGACGAGAAATCGGATGAAGCCAAGGTAATATCGGTGTGCCGCAAGGTACGGTGTTAGCTGCAATACTGTTTGTTATTATGATTGAAGACATAGACAATAATGTTAAGGATTCGGTAGTGAGTAGTTTCGCAGATGACACAAGAATAAGTAGAGAAATTACTTGTGATGAAGATAGGAACGCTCTACAAAGAGACCTTAACAAAGTATATGATTGGGCAGAGGTAAATAGGATGGTATTTAACTCTGATAAATTTGAATCAATAAATTATGGAGACAGAGAAAGAAAGCTATATGCATATAAGGGACCTAATAATGAGACCATCACAAATAAGGAAGCAGTTAAAGACCTTGGTGTGATGATGAATAGGAACATGTTATGCAATGATCAAATAGCAACTCTGTTGGCAAAATGTAAAGCAAAAATGGAATGTTGTTACGGCACTTCAAAACAAGAAAAGCTGGGTGAACACATGATTATGCTTTATAAAACATATGCGGTAGTCCACTTGAATATTGCAATATGATATGGTACCCACACTATCAAAAGGATATTGCACAAATAGAGAGTGTACAAAGGTCCTTTACAGCTGAATAGAAGAAGTTAAGGACCTAGACTACTGGAAAGACTACAATTCTTAAAATTAATATAGTCTAGAAAGGAGAAGAGAACGCTACATGATAATTCAGGCATGGAAACAGATAGAAGGAATAGCAGAAAATATCATGGAACTAAAAATATCAGAAAGAGCAAGCAGAGGTAGATTAATAGTGCCCAAAACTATACCAGGAAAAATAAGGAAAGCACACAGGACATTAATCCACTACGCACCAGCATCGATAATGCAGCGTCTATTCAATGCGTTGCCAGCTCATCTGAGGAATATATCAGGAGTGAGCGTAGATGTGTTTAAGAATAAGCTCGACAAATATCTAACTGCATCCCAGACCATCCAAGATTGGAAGATGCAAAATATACCGGAAGATGTACTAGCAACTCTCTGGTAGACATTAGAGGTGCCTCACACTGAGGACCTGGGGCAACCCGAACAAGATGTAAGGTCTGTAAGGTCTCTCTCTCTCTCTCTCTCTCTCCTGTATAATGTACTAAACTTTTAACTACCTCCAGCAAGTGCACCAAAGGAAGCGCTTATTAGCTAATCTACTGTGGCGTTGACAACCTTCTTTCCAGGACGTGATGTTTCCATTTTCGCTGTTGTCCTGACCGTATTTTACACCTTTGGCATCTTAGTATATGCTTTTGGCAGTGTCGAATTTCCAATAAAGATCGACGATCACTTACGAATTGTTGTGCAGTATAATTTTCACTATAAATTTAAGAATGGATTCAGGATGGTATCGTGGACAATATATTTATTTATTGTTCTCATTTCTGTCATTTTAGGGGAATAACTTAGTTATTAGATAATGGACGGACGGACGGACGGACAGAGAGAGAGAGAGAGAGAGAGAGAGAGAGAGAGAGAGAGAGAGTTTTAGTCTGCCATTAGGGTAGCAAGAACATATGATTTTATTACGACTGAGACACAATGGCTTCTTTGGATGAAGGCAAGATCAGATTAATTATTTATCGAGGAATATTAATACTCATCATAGGTTGCAAGATGTATGCGAGTATTTCTGTTGCTTATATATAATAATCTACATATGTATTATATATATATATATATATATATATATATAATATATATATATATATATATATATATATATATATATATATATATATATATATATATATATATATATAATCTATGTATATATTATTTTTGGCGAGTAATTGGGTTCTCGACGACTTATGCAGTTCAAGTCATTTGGAAAAAATCTTTATGGATCACGTTGGAATAGCTCTCTCTCTCTCTCTCTCTCTCTCTCTCTCTCTCTCTCTCTCTCTCTCTCTCTCTCTCTCTCTCTCTCTCCTCAAGCTTATGAAGAATGTAACTGAAAGTCAACATCACGATCTGATACTTCCCCGAACTCGGACAAATCTCATAGATTGGAAGTTTTTCCCAGAGAGAGGAGGAGACGAGAGTGACGAGGATAATCATTTTGCCCTAAAAAAAAAAAAATCATGATTTTAGATTAATGATATCTAATCAAATAGTAGAAATTGAATAATAAAAAATTTTGGTTAAAGGCCAATCACTGGGACCTATGAGGTTATTTCAGGCGCTGAAACGGAAATTACAGTAAAAGGTTTGGTTTGAAAGGTGTAACAGGAGGAAATCCTCGCAGTTGCACTATGAATCAGTTGTTAGGAGAGGGTGGAAAGTACGATGGAAGAAAGAGAATATGAAAGGAGGTACAGTAAAAAGAATGAAACGGGTTGCAGCTAGGAGCCGAAGGCATGCTGCAAAGAACCTTAAGTAAGGCCTACAGTGCACCGCATGAGGTGCGCTGACGGCATTGTCCTGGAGGAAAACCTCGCAGTTGCACTTTGAAACAATTGTTAGAGGGGGTGGAAAGTCAAAGGACGGCAAGAAAACTACGAACAGAGGTACAGTAAAAGAAATGAAAGGGATTGCAGCTACGGGCCGAAGGGACGCCGCGAAGACCCTTAAAAGTAATTCCTAAAGTGTACCACTTGGAGTGCGTTGACGGCACTATTCGCCCTACGGGGTATGAAAACATTAGGTTAGCCTGTCCATATTCAGTAAAGCAATTGCTGCCATAAATCTATAATGATTTTTTTCCCTACAATAAGTATGATAGAAGAAAGAGAAACCTGAAGCTCGTCGAATAATTCTAGCGGATAACATTCAGCGTCGAATTTCGTTTTTCGAAATTATACTGTAAGTGTAACTTTAATATTAACAAATTTAATTACTTTTACACTGTACATTCATCGTTATATATGCTGAAGCCTACTATGCTCACGAATGCCATAGTTTTGTCTGGTTTGAAATTGGCTACCTAAAGTTAATGAAGGTGAATATAATTATTTTCAGCACATTAACTTTGATAAAAATAAAGAAAGCTAATACGATGACCTACCAGATTATTAATCTTCAAAGCATCCACTCATGGGCAGGAGCCAATTATGCCCTTGAATCTTCTTATTACCAAGTAATGCCAATCCATTTCGAGTTTATTATACCTAGATTCATGGCAAATAGTAATGAAGTAAGGGCATGATTGCATAGCCATGAAAATCACTAATATATATATACTGGTTGAATCACGGCACCCAATTTATTTCCTTGTATTAACGCAATTCTGTACTTTAAAATAGTAATTGGCATCAGTCGGCATCGCGATTAAAATTACACGAAACACTTGCCTTTTTTCAGTTGCCTCGGGTTGAATGGTATATAAAAAAAAAAAAAAAAGTTTTTAGAATCAAGTGTTCGCTGGCCGTCGTCTAAAAATCCAATTTGCTGACGAAAATATACTAATATGAAACCGAGAGAGAAAAACGATGAAAAGAATTTGCAGGGAAGCCAAAGATTAGGTATGTAATGGAATCATAAATTTTGATTGAAGGATTTACATATTGCTTCTTCATGCATAATTTAAAAAAGATTTCTTTTGGTGCATAATTTAATTATCAACTTATAAAATCGAAGGCTGTTCCCGTTTTTTTGGCATATTCACTGCATTCTCGGAAATCTAAAACTATACATTCCTAGAGATAAAGCAAATTTAATGTAAACATATATATTATATGCAACGGAATTAATAAATAAATTAATGACAATAGTTGTATTTCCCCGAGGTACAAAAATATTAATTTCAATGATTTTCCCTTTTGATGTAAGCTATCAAAACGGACAAACCGTAATTTCTGATTTCCTAAATATGAAGATATCTTTAATTTAATTATTTCAGCAGAATATTTTGGCATGTCATCTTAATATGAAAGCCACGAGAAACTGGTAAGTGCAGTACGTAAGAATGCTGCTTGAAACATGCAAAAAAGGTTAAGTTGAATATCATCAGCTCTAAAATAACAAGTTGACTTTTTACTATTAGTTTGTTTTTTTTTTTTTTTATTCAAGAAGACAACTGTGATAGTTATTTGTCTGTCCTTCCGCGCTTTTTCTGTCAGCCATCAGATCTTACAAAATACCGAAGCTAGAGGGCTGTTATATATTCATATGTTGACCATCCATCCTCAAGTCATCAAACATACCAAATTGCAGCCCTCTAGCCTCGGTAGTTTTTACTTTATGCAAGGTTAAAGTTAGCCATAAACGTGCGTCTGGCACCGCTATAGGCGCCGGCAGCACATACCACCAACCAGCCGTGGCTGAATGATTCATGGACAGCGGTTGAGACCTTCATGGTAAGTGTTGTTTCATAACTATTAAACCCCGTAGGAAGGGTAGTGCCGTCAGTGAACCTCATGCGGTGCACTGTAGGCATTACTTAAGGCTCTTTGCAGCGTGCCTTCGGCCCCTAGCTGCAACCACTTTCGTTCCTTTTGCTGTACCTCCTTTCATATTCTCTTTATCCTACTTTACACCCTCTCCTAACACTTGTTTCATAGTGCAACTGCTTTGAGGTTTTCCTCCTGTTACACCTTTCAAACCTTTAACTGTTAATTTCCATTTCTGCGTTGAATGACCTCACAGGTCCCAGTTCTTGGCCTTTAGCCTAATTTCTATAACATTAACTGCTAAATATTTATAAAATAATTCGGTTATATGTTCCTAATACTTAGGTTTATTACAACTGGTATACATAACATTACATAACTCAGCTCTTAACTGGCCTCTATGACCGTATAAAATAAACAATTCCGTATAATCACAATTCTGAAACTGTGAAAGCGACACTGTGAGATCAAACAACAGGGCATTTATCCAATCAGGGCAAGCAGCTAATTGCAAGTTTTCCAGGTTTAAAAAAATGGATTTATAGCATAGATCTCGGAATTTGCCATAAAAAATATAACAGTTGTGAAATGAAAGTAACTGGTTTTTCCCTGTCTCACTCAAGCTGTAGCTTAATTCTGAATGAGAAAAGTACCGAGGACGGAATGGGCTACAGTAATAGCTGAGCTACTCTGTAGAAATGACCTTTTGAACTTGAAGCCTTTCTGTTTTGTTAGCATCCGAATTCTTTTATCAAATCAAGTTTAGCACGCTTTTCGCTAATATTTGCAGGTGAGGACGCGCAAGTAAATGTTCTAAATAATATCATTGTATGCGGTATACGTGCGTGTGTGTGTGGTGTGTGTGTGTGTGTGTGTGTGTGTGTGTGTGTGTGTGGGTGTGTACATATGCAAGTTTGGTAGCGGGAAATTGTAATTTGATTTATAGGTTTGATTTTATAGATTTTGGGCATTATGCCAAGCACTGGGGCAACTAAGGCCATTCAGCGCTGAAACGGAAATTGACAGTAAAAGGTGAAAAGAAAGTGTTAACAGGAGGGAAACCTTGAAGCAGGTTGTTGCACTATGAAACAATTGTTGTGTGCTGCAAATGTAGGACTATGTACAAATATAGAAGAAATATTACTCAGCTGTAAAGGTACCAACCTATCAACCTTGGTCAAAACATAGAAAAATACAAGGAGGACTGACCATTTTATAAAAATGGTGTAAAAAATAACGAACAACAGTGAAATTTACTTCACCAATGACAAAATGCGAGGTAGATCACTAGCCAAATTTAAGATGATTTGCAGAGGAGTTCTTGGAATAACTTTTATATGGGTCAAACTTTAAAAAATGTAAAACATAATAGAACAGGATAACAGATGCGTAAATGCACTGGTGAACAGTGATATTTATGTACAGGACAAAATGTTTGTTTATTTTAAAAATGCACTACAAAGTAATATAATTGAATCTAGTTTATAAATGAGTTTCAGCAAGGAAATGAATGAATATTGTATGGCATGTATAAACTAGATTCATTAATCTCAAGGAAATAAATATGCAATGAGTTTAAGTTTAAGGACGCTAATTCACCCCCTGTGCCCATAATCTGACCTAACCAAGGCCAGGTTGCCTACTTTAAATCAAAATTAAAAGGCTAACAATTCAAGATTTGTGACTTAACCTAATCACAGCTCTCCTTACCAAGCCTATGACGTTGGATCCTTATCCAGAGAAGGGGGCTTTGTCTATCCTGGACCCTACACAACCTAAACTATGGCATTGTTAATTAAATATAAAACTTACAACGTAACCTACCCTTGGGTGCTGGATCCTTACCTGTCTAGATAGAGAGGGGAGAGGGGGGAGAGGGGGGGAGGACTTTACAAACATGGATTTCCCCACCTAACCTAACCTAGGGTCACAAACTAAAATAGCTGTATCTCACCTAACCTAACTTAGGGTACCTGGTCCTTACAAGAACAACCACCCCAACAACTAACATAACATAGTTTGGTAAATTTTTAGTTTCAGCCAAATTTGGAAAAATGCAATAAAAATATATTTGTTGCATCAGAAATAGTGTGGTTTCAATGAATTTAACGTTTGATTTTGACTGCAAACCAAACCGATTTAGAGATTTACTATGTATACCCTAGTTCATCCCACCAATTATGGGGACACCCTTTGGGAACCGGGGTTTGGGAAGGGGGAGGGGGGGGTGTTGTTGGGGCATTGAATGATATTTGCAATAAATGAATAATTAATGTTCCAGCACCCCTCCCCATACCCCTAACTAGGCCTACCGGGGGGAGGGGGGTAGGGCCCCCCAGCGACCCCCCCTTAAAGCCACAGTAATTTTCAGGCACCACCAGAACCTAACAAACCCACCTAACCTAACCTAGGGCCCTGTACCCCTACCTAGGCCTAGCGGGGGGGCTCCGCCCCCCTGCGACCCCCCCTTAAGGCCACAGTTGATTTTCGGGCACTACCGAACCTAATACAACCACTAACCTTACCTAGGGCCCTGTACCCTACCTAGGCCTAGCGGGGGGGCTCCGCCCCCCCTGCGACCCCCCCCTTAAGGCCACAGTGATTTTCGGGCGGGGCACTACCGAACCTAATACAACCACCTAACCTTACCTAGGGCCCTGTACCCCTACTAGGCCTAGCGGGGGGGCTTCCGCCCCCCCTGCGACCCCCCCTTAAGGCCACTACCTAACATCCATCAAACCAAATCCAAAGTGATGGTACTGCTGTATACATCGTTATAA
>NC_087210.1:14863358-14883817 GCF_015104395.2 Macrobrachium nipponense | reverse complement strand
CTCAGTCGTAACTACAATCATTGTTTCTTGCTACCCTAATAGCAGACTAAAACTCTCTCTCTCTCTCTCTCTCCCGTCCTCTCTTCTCTCTCTCTCTCTCTCTGTCCGTCCGTCCGTCCGTCCATTATCCAATAACTAAGTTATTCCCCTAAAATGATAGAAATGAGAACAATAAACAAAACATATTGTCCACGATACCATCCTGAATCCATTCTTAAAATTTATGTGAAAATTATACTGCACAACAATTCGTAAGTGATCGTCGATCTTTATTGGAAATTCGACACTGCCAAAGCATATACTAAGATGCCAAAGGTGTAAAATACGGTCAGGACAACAGCGAAAATGGAAACATCACGTCCTGGAAAGAAGGTTGTCAACGCCACAGTAGATTAGCTAATAAGCGCTTCCTTTGGTGCACTTGCTGGAGGTAGTTAAAAGTTTAGTACATTATACAGGAGAGAGAGAGAGAGAGAGAGAGAGAGAGAGAGAGAGAGAGAGAGAGAGCTCTATGATATGATTCCGTTGTCTCTTTTCGTATCAGAAAAGTATTTCGCCACTGACTTTTTACGACATTTCGAGTGAGTGAAAGAATTTGAAAAATGAATATGCCTTTGATCTATGGATGCTGCCTCTTGGCAGCCATCCAGCCAGCTCCTTTCGGAGATTTGAAAATGTAAAAGATTCGAAAAGAAACTGATAAGCGGCAGTCTATTTCCAATAATGAAAAACTTATCCACGTACAACGAATGTATAAATGTGTAACGACAAATGCACCAAATGGTAACATACATATTTAAACTTACATGGAAACGGATAGCGCAGATAAAGGTTTTTATTTTATATCCAAGTCTAAGCGGTTGGAAGTAGGTGCACCTGCTGAGAGAGAGAGAGAAAGAGAGAGAGAGAGAGAGAAAGAGAGAGATTTTAAATTCTAAAAAAATTCTCGCCATCAAGAAACTCGACAAGTCTTCAGTGTCCAAATCAGAAAAATTGGTAAGGAAGTAATTTTCTTATCACGGTCTTTAGTTTTTAGTAAAAGAAAACTATTGTGCCGTCTTTATCTGTCCGTCCGTATTTTTCTGTGCCTACTGTTTCTGTCCGCTCGCAGATCTTTAAAACTACTGAGGCTAGAGGGCTGCAAATTGGTGTGTTGATCATTCACCCTCCAATCATCAAACATACCAAGTTGCAGCCTTCTAGCCCCAGCATTTATTTTTTTTTTTTAGGTTAAAGTGAGTTAAAGTTTCATGGGCCGCGGCTCATACAGCATTATAACGAGACCACCGAAAGATAGATCTATTTAATTTCGGTGGCCTTGATTGTACGCTGTACAGAAAACTCGATTTTCGGCGAATTTTTATCTTGTTTTTTTTTTTATGGCAAAACATGAAGGGGAGAGAGAGAGAGAGAGAGAGAGAGAGAGACAATAAAATAAAAGCAGCAGAATATAAGACTTAAAAGTTTTCGCGATTGTCTTGTTTGTTACCGACCGAACTCTCGTGGTTTCTTAACAAGTACAATAGGTGAACGCAAAGGACTTACCGAAGGTCTAATTAAATCATGCTCCAACCACGGTCTAGATACAACAGGTCAGCCAGCGCGCAGCTTTGGGTATGAATCACCAATACTGTGACGTCACGCGCCCTGGTCTCTCACACGCGGTTAACCAAAACAATATACTACCCATAGTCGTGAGATAGACTATAGGACTTGCAGTGTGCCCATATATCTTTTTATTCATTCATTCATTCTACCATTGATAATGCCAAGTAACTGCGTAGTATTTGTCTGTTCTAATACACGTTAAAAAACGAAAAACTCCAATATAAAATACCATTGTTTTCCAAAAGAAAAACCTTACAAAGACCAGTGGGTACATGCCTCTTGTCGTGCTGACAGAATTAACGTCGTGTTCTCTGATGTTCCCCATTTAGTCAAATTACTAAAAAATAGTTTATTGACTGTTTTTTTCCTTAATAATGAAGAGTGTATCTCCGCTTCTAGCATACGAGAAATACTTAGTAAAACCAAACACAGACTAGGGTCATATAAGATCAATGAAGTGCATTCACTAAATGTAACGGGTCAACAAAGACATATGACAATTCAGAAAAAAATATTTAGGGGAAAGGAGACTGTTGAAGTGTCAAAACTAGAGTGAAACGTCCGATTTTATTCTATTAATAACGAATGATTGGCTCGACACCATGAATTCTTCATGCATTTATAGAGAGTTTGGTAAAAGCACTGCTTTTTGGTATTGATGTAGGAAAGCAAACAGGTAAATTACATTGCTCAAGGTCGTTGAGTTAATGATATTACGAGTTAAAAGTCCTAATGCAATATATATATATATATATATAGATATATATATATATATATATATATATATATAATATGTATATATATATATATATATATATATATATACACCTTCTGGAGAAAAGAATAATTTTTTTTCATGTAACTCCACCATTGCATTATTTAATGTTAAAAGCCTCTCATAGTAATGGCTACCTGCTGACACAAAGATTAAATCAACATTGCCTTGAACATTTCTTTGGGTGTATAAGGCCATGGATGGTCACCCATGATCATCCAAATGCAGTAAAGTTTAATTCTGGCATAAAAAATTGTGTTAGGGAAGGAAATGAAGGTGATAAGTGAAAGTGTAACATCACCTCAGTTGAAAAATCCTTGAATCTCCCAGTGAAGGTGAGTATGTAACAAAAGAAAGGGAGTTAGCATTAGAAATATGACTAACAACACAGATGTTTAGAAATTTAGATTTTGATTTAGGAAAAGATGTTTCTGATGAGGAAGAAAACCTTTTGAGAGCAAACAGAAATAAAAAGATATCGAGGGAGTAATTGAGGTGGAGGTTCTTAAATACGGGGATTGGGGTTGGGGGATATATTTTGTCAAAATATTTTGTGTGAAATACCCTGAGTTAGGAAATAAAGAAGTGCCAAGGAGTGATACTTGGATAGACTGTGTAAGTAGGGGGGAATTGCATGTACCTTCTAGTAATTTTTTTTATCAGTAATGATGCGGGAGATCTTTAATGCTGAACGCGGAAAAGCACTCATAGAGGGCAAACATTTCAAAAAGCTTTGCTTTGAATTGAAAAAGTCTATTATTGACGTTCCTGACGATGTTGTAACTTTTTATGTAAAGATATCCGTATATTTTCGAATGAGATATCATAATAATTTGCTAAAGTATAGGAAACATCAAGGGCAACCATGCAGGGGGCCACTAAGAAAAAGATAAAAGTTGTAACTTAATAAAATATTTTCAAAATGCAAAAGTTTTTTTTTTACATTCTTTTGACACTTGAAAGATCACAATATCAAAAACATTCTCGTCTAAAAAGATTCTTGACGGTGTGTTAGACCTACGTTCTTAATGGTTCTCACCACGGTCTAGACCTTGGTTCTCACCACCGCGCTCCCTCAAATGACGTAGGTGCGCAGAAGAGGCTTAAAATTGGGACGCTGTCTGGCTGACCCGTCGTTCTATCTGGACCGTTTTTGGCTCCAACATACTTTATCTCCTTCTCGACAATATCACGCTTTTCTGGATTTAATCGATAAAGACTTTGTTTGACTGGGGAAGCACTGCCCACATCAGCATCATGTTGGAGCAAGGTCGTTCTACCTGGAAAGGCCTGAAATAAGTCTGAAAAAGAAAATATTAAATTCATCATGTCGTCCTTCTGGATACCCTCCAGATGCTCTAAACTCTTTGCTAAAGTTTCCTAGTTTTGTATATTACCTGTCAAAGCATCTGAAGATACCTGGCAAAACAAGTCGGATGGTTCTTCTAACGTCTGTTCTAACACTAGAGATACTGTCTCATATACTATAGCTAGAGGGTCAAGTCTACCAACTGTGTAGGATTTCAGTCTATTGATATGGAATATCCGGCACTTCCGTTTGGTCCCAGGAGCTTCCACTTCATAATTGACATCATTCAATTTCCGGAGTACCTTTCAAGGCCCCATATACCTAGGTTCCAGAAAATTGTCCGAGTCTGTACTCAAAACCAAAACAAGCTCACCAGGCTCAAATGAACGTGCCTTACTTTTCTTATCATAATTTTCCTTCATTGAGGCCTGAGACAACACTAAATTATCCTGGGCAAATTTCCAGGCAGCAGATAATCTCTTTCTCAGGTCCTCAACGAACTCACCCGCATTAAATTCTTTCTTGTGATTAACCTCTAACTACTCATGGAAAATTTCTAGAGGACCACGTACTTTATGTCCAAAAATCAACTCGAATGGAGCTACCCCTGTGGAAGAATTACGATGATTACATATAGCAAAGAGAGCAAAAGGAAGACCTTTTTCCCAATCCTCTCTTTGCTCATAACATTACTTTTTTAGAATAGACTTAAGGGTTTGGTGGAACCTTTCCACTACGCCCTGACTCTCTGGGTGGTAAGGTACACTGGTAATGTGCTGAATGGCCAGTTCAGCACATTTACCTCTAAATACCTTGCTCGTGAAATTCGTGCCACAATCTGTTTGAATTTTACGAGGCAACCTGTACCTGGAAAAAAATTCGATTAGTTTCTCAAACACTACCTTTGATGTAATTTTCCTCATAAGAAAAGCTTCAGGAAACCTAGAGGCTCTGTCCATTAAGTCGAAGTTAAGCAAATCCAGATTTAGTTCGGGCAAAGGCCCAACCACATAAACAACCAAATCTGCAAAAGAATCCCCAATTGCAGGAATTGGATGCAAAGGGGCTTTAGGAATAGGTTTATTGGGTTTACCCATTACTTGACAGGTTTCGCAACTTCTTACAAATTTCTTCACCGAGGATTTCAATCCCGGCCACAAAAAATATTTTGCTAATCTACCATGCGTTTTCCAAACTCCAAAATGGCCGGAAAAGGGATCCTCATGAGCTAAACTAAGGACATCATTCTGATATTTTGTAGGTACCACAATCTGTTTTACCCGAGAGGTTTGGTTTCAGCCGTGATCCACAGGACGACTAACTCTGTACAACAAACCTCTAATCACACAGAACCTTGGTTTTGTTAAATCATCCGTACCTCCTAATTCATAATTGAATTCAGCCTTCTGAGCTTCAATAAAGCTTATATGGTCACAATCAGGATTAAATATTTTATTTATAAAACTGCTACCACCACTACCTACAGGAAGGATGCCTCTACCTCCACCACAGGCACAGAAACCACAGTATCAGGGAACCCACCGAGGACCACATAATTTCCAGAATACTCACCAACATCGTTCAAAACCTTTTCCAACACCAAAGAACGAGCAGAGCCAGTGTCCCTTAAGAATGTTACTTTCACAGCTTTATTATCAATAACAATCTGCCAGGCCTCCACTACCATTAATCCTAACCCTTCCTTCAGTTTCCTGGGGAACACTCAACTTCAGTATTAGGGTAGTAAGGGCATTAGCTATTAAAGATATAGGGGCATTGTTGTTACCTCCCCTCCCGAAAAAAATTCCCCTTCCGTTCTGCTGGAGATACCTCCTGCCCCTGCTTGTGGCACCAAAAACAAGTTCCTGTAGCTTTACCAACTTATTAGAACTTTGTTATGCAAGGAAAATGCCCGAATGTTCCTTCCACTCGATTACTTCCCTGGCTAGCTTCAAGCTTTGTTTTTAAGGGGTTGTTTATTATCTCTAATTATTATTGTTCATCCTGGCAGGCTGGGATTTGAAATCTTGTTATGGGCCAAAACTACTGTTACCTACACGGCGTGTTAAAACATACTCATCAGCTATCTCACACGCTTTAACCTCCTCCAGGTGAATTCTGAGTTCCTTACTACATGTTTTTTTAAATTCCTCAAGTAGCATTAGCTCCATCAAGGAGGAGAAGGAGACCACCTGGCGACTCTTTACCCAGTCGTCAAACTGCTCCTCCTTAGGGCGGGCATACTCCACATAGGACATAGTATCGGGCTTTACAGAACTATGGAATTTCAGGTGATAAGCCTCAAGGACCAAGTCATACACCTTGAGAATCAATGCCTTAACTTTACCATAATCTCTGGCCACACCGAATGGCCTTTCCTACCAACCTGCATTGGATCAATACACTCCACATCTCGGTGGCCAAGACAACCTAGTGGCCACCCGTTCAAAGGCCTTAAAGAACTCTGGCACATTACCTTCATCAAACACTGGCACTAATTTTAATGCCGCAATCATGTTAAACCTATCTGAAGAAGGACCGGTAGGAGTACTATTAAAGTCAAGGTTATCTCGTAACCTAGACAAGACTAAGCTAATTCCAGCCATTTCCAACTCATGGCGCCTCGCCCTCTCATTCTCTTCGAATTGTACCTTCAGTAGTTCTATCTGTTTTCAAATTATGCCAAGGTTCTCATTTTCAGGATTTTTACCACAGACTGTACTGGCTCTGGCTTTACCTCCACAAAGGGGTTATTAGAGACTAGTCTTTACGGTTAAATTAGCTGGACCAGTATATGAAACACCAGTATGAGGATGGTCCTCAAATAATGACAGCCTAGGATTAACACTAATCTCCTCATCAACAGAATTCTCGTCTTCATAACTTCCACTACCTTGTATACTGATCAAATCCCTAGCCAAATCCTCACCCTCGGCTATGCCACGCGCCACTATCGCCTTGACAGACGACAACAACTGAGCCTTAGTATCCGTGGGTCTAAAAGAAATTTCCAACCAACGAGCACAACTCCTCAAATGCTCCTTACTTAATATGGCAAGATATTTTATACAGTCAGCAGAGCCCAAAAATTCGGTTGGGTCAAAAACAAAATCCTCCATAATGAATGACCTACAGGAGGGGAAAGTAAGGCAAGCAACAAAACCAAATTAAATATTGTATCCTATCCCAGCTGCTGAACTGAATGTAAAAGAAAAACATTTAAAACTAATGAATACAAGGCTGATTTAAGAAAAAAAGTTAAATCAATAAATTATGTTAATTTGACTATATATATATATAAATATATATATATATATATATATATATATATATATATATATAATATATATATATACATACTTACATTTGAATATTTTTGCAATTGACAATTACAAGGAGTGACGAAGCATCTGTAAGGATACCGTTTGGTACCGTTCTTCATCACAGGCCTTCTTCCTCACATCATTTCCTTTCTATATAGTTCCCATTTATTATTTATTTTACTTGGTTTCTTCATTACTCCGTGCTTTTCATTCTGTTTCTCTCTAGTTTTTCTGCTTTTGTTTCGTTTAACAAAAGTCATTTTTGGAAAAACTCCATGTTCTTTCATCTCGCAGATTTCATAATTTATTTCTCCAACTTCCTTCAGACAAGATTTGCAGCGGTTTGGTCCCTTTCAAAAAAATGCCTCAAAATAAACATCAGTTTAATCTTAGCTGCATAAATAAAATCTTTTTAATGTTGACAGAAGCACGTGGGATGCGGAAGACCTCGCAGGTTAACACATCTTAGAATATTAAATCTCTCTTCTTTTTTTTAATTCATTGTTGGGAAGCCAAAGGTCATTATTTTTTGTGTTGTAATACAGTTGTTCACCGATGGTTGCGAATGATTTCAAAAGAGGCTTCGAATAAATACACAGACTGCTAATTGAAATATTCCCAAAATGGAACCAGTGATATTTCACATGAAATGGTCGTATGTTATCAGGCATGAATTATAAAGGAAACCGAAAAGTTTGATGAAATTGATGAAGAAAATTAAAATGTGTGAGAGAGAGAGAGAGAGAGAGAGAGAGAGAGAGAGAGAGAGAGAGAGAGAGAGAGAGAGAGAGAACTAACCTGGAAGAAGTTTGGTGCAAAATACAGAAGTGTGCAGAAAGAACCAGGATAGGGCTCCCTTTAAAGAAGGAAATGTGTGAGGTTAAGTAAAAATGAATCCAAAGTAAAAGCACCCCCTGCTCTCTCTCTCTCTCTCTCTCTCTCTCTCTCTCTCTCTTCTCTTTATTTTGGAGCCAAATAGACTTAATGCTTCATTCTCTCTCTGAAAATGGGTGCATTTTAGTCACTATTCTTGTCTAACAGATCCATTGGGAATCCTTCATTCGCATAACTCTTATTCCCATAGGAGAGAGAGAGAGAGAGAGAGAGAGAGAGAGAGAGAGAGAGAGAGAGAGATTGCCCTACAATCTTCACATATTTGGAATTACAAAACTCTTACCGCCTAGAACATAAGTCACTCCGGTGTCAGTAAGACTAAAAAATTCAGCTGCAATGTTCTTACCATTTCAACTCTTTTATAAAGATAATCATAATCAGAGTTCTAGAATACACAGTTTCACGGACACTGTATCCTAGATAGATCTTATGTTTTAAGTCTTTAAGATCCTATTTTCACGTTAACTGGTGACATCTTGTTCCCTGAAAATGTAAACTTTCAATTATCAGTGGATTGTTTACGCAAAGTATCCGAAACGTCCAATTAACTGAAAGAGTGGATAAATTTATTTCATGATTTGAGTGTCATGAGTTTGTTCGTTAAGCTGGTGTGATATTTGAAATGGAAAATTAAATTGAATATTCAGTCGTCCGTCAGTATACTGAATGGAAAAGGTTCATTGTTATTTACCTGCCAATGTTCAGTCATCATAGTAGAAAATAGATATAAAACTTTAACAACACCATTTGTAGCAAGTGTACAAGTTTTATTGCCTGTGTTATTGTTGTTACTACAAATGCCTATCTTTTAAACAAGTAAGATGAATGATACCATTTCTCATTCCAGGTACCGACCCGAAGCTCATTTGGAATGAAAATACAATCTCAGTACAAAAAAACGAAAAGCTATAAACCCCAGTCATATATTTGGAATAGCTGCCATGAAAATGTTGGAATCGTTCGAATTTGTTACCTAAAACAATTTTGCTGCCGATGACTGCAGTCGAGCAAATAGTAAAGCGATTAATGATTTCTATCATCCAGTGAATTATTCAGTCTAATAAGCTTGCGTTGACAAACAGCATTGTTTGTGGAAATTATCAATAGAACTGTTTAATTAGCAATGAATCAATCTATGCTGAACTAACAATAGCATTGGCCATAAACTGATACATCAACCCATACTTCATTTAGCTTTTAAATCATTTGGACCCTAATTTTATTCAAGTTTGAATAAATCTGGCTCTTAATAACAATGTAGGTCTAACATCATTATGTGTCACTTCGATTAATGAAGTCATTGTTTGACCAAACATGAAGTATTTATACGATATTTTCGTTTCTTTAGGTAATAAAAGAGAAATTCGCGACAATATTTTAAAACTGAATTGCAAAAGCCTGGACGCACACCGAAACTCACTGACCACAGAAAGAGCTTAGCCAGGAAGCGATCATTATTATTTGACGAGTTGTCGGTAGAGAGAGAGAGAGAGTTCATTGGTTCTTTCATCTTGCTGAATTTAATAGAAAACAAGAACCACACACGCACACACACACACACACTTCACTAAGTTCTGAATAGAAATGTATAAATAAATAAATGAATAAATGTTTTTAGAGCAAAGTTTTTTGCTGATTATACAAATTTAGTAAAGAGAAACACGCTTATTCATCCAGTCTGAATTTCCTGCTTTCATGCAACAACGATTTCCACGAATGTTGCAGATTGCAATATTCCACTTGTTACATACCTCATGCTTTATGAACGATGGCTTCTCCGTGCATAATTAAGATTCTCTTGGTGATATAAAGGGCCACATTTCATCTTGACTATAATCCAGACTAGGTTATTCTTTGTGGACACTATTCTTTGGGCAAAATTGAGGAGTTGAGCTGAGCTTCATATCTTCACTTTTAAGGCACTATCTCGAAGTAATGAAAACGGGATATCTTACGCAACACCTACTCATTTTATGTGTTATAACGTTACCTATTATCTTTCTCATTGTTATTATTCTTGGGGGAATTCCCGCATCTATACCTCACGAAAACTATCTTTATATTACGATAAATGATAATTCCTTGAATTATTGTTTGCAGTCCTTTCTATTTACAACTGATTAACCAAATTGAAAATACGGTGGCTGAGAGATTCTCTCAAATGAAAACTTGAGGGGGGGCCCCGAGTAAGCTAGTCATATTCTTCAGACGATAGAAAGGACTGTAAACAATAATTCATGGATTTATCTTGTATCGTAATAAAAAGATGTCCTCGTAAGATATAGACACGGGAATTCCCCCAAGAATGATAACATTGAGACAGAAAATAGATAAAGTTATAAAAATTATATAATAAGTCGGTGTTGCGAAAGATATCCCGTTTTCATTACTTCGAGACTGTGCCTGAAAGGTGAAGGTAATGAAGCTCTGCTCAACTCCTCAATTTTGCCCAAAGAAAAGTGTTCACGAAGAATAACCTCGTCTGGATTATAGTCAAGATGAGATGTGGACCTTCATATCATCAAGAGAATCTTAATTATGTATATATATAATATATAATATATATATATATATATATATATATATATACATATACATATATATATATATATGACTGGTAAAAGTGTTCTGTAACAACAGAATTCCATCTAATAAAAGGAGCCCATAAAAACACCAAAATGTAGAGAGAAAAGTACTATATTTCAGAGACTGCTGTCTCTCTCTTCAGGTATATGAATGAGAAAAGTTTACAGAAAAGGTGGTGGTATTTATACCAAGAGATTCGTCCACAAGTAGCCAATTTAGGTCACCCCGCTCCCCGTGATAATCTTCCTTTAATCTTCTTAAGCGTTGGTTGAATGAACACTGCGTCGACGATGTCCGATGTCCAATTCCCTTTTGAGATGTTCATTACCTGCTTCTCTTTTATTAAGGCCGATTCCATCATTTGACTCTTGTACCGGCAGTTGCTGCTATAAATTACACGTGACATATTCCAGTTTATTCTATGGTTATGTTCATTTATATGGTTGAAAATAGCCAAGTTCTGTTGTCCATACCTAACTGACCGTTTGTGTTGTATTAATCTCTGGGGAAGTGATTTACCTGTAAATCCGATGTAAGATTGGTCACAGTCCTGGCATGGGATCTCATATACCCCAGAGTCTTTGGGCGATGTCTTTTGTTGGACGTTAATCAGGGATTTGGCTAAGGTATTTGGGTAGGTAAATGCAAAAGGGTTGGATTTCCCAAGGGTGTGAGTTACTCTCTTAATCGTCTCCAGGTGGGGAATTTTTATTTTATTGTTGGGTGTGTCTCTGGTCTTGTCTTTAGGGGGTCGGTAGAAAATTACGTTTGCTTTTTGAATTGCTTTCTCAATTATATGGTCAGGATACTTTAAAGATGAAAGTTGCTTGCGAATTAGTTCAAATTCTTTTTCCAGGAAATCTGGGGAACAAATTCGTAAGGCTCTTAAGAATAGGTTGCTAGCTAGACCTATCTTGATAGTATTGTCATGATAGCTAAAGTAGTGAATATATGAAAGTGAGAACGTTGGTTTTCTGTATATGGTAAATTTGTATTCTGTCGTGTCTCTGATTATTAAAACATCAAGAAAAGGAATTTTGTTGTCTGTTTCCCATTCAACTTTAAATTTGATGCTGGGCACTAATGCGTTTAATTTTGAGAGGAATTCATTAAAATTACCCCACTTATTATCCCAAAATGTTAGTATGTCATCCACGTATCTCATCCACAGCATGTTTTTGGGTTTATTGCATTTATTACTGTAGTTTCAAAGTATTCCATGTACAGATTGGCTAAAATAGGACTTAAAGGACTACCCATACTACACCCGAATTTTTGCTTGTAGAATGATTCCCCGAATGAAAATACGTTAATAGATGCACATAATTCAACTAACTTTATTATTTTGTCAAGTGCCAAAGGGAAATGATCTGAATAGGGGGATAATTTTTCCCTTAAAACTGAAGAACGTCCTGTACTGGTACTTTTGTGAATAGGGAGTCTACGTCAAGGCTTAAAAGTTTTATGTTGTGAAGTGGTATATGTGCTTCTCTGAATTTGTGACAAAAGTCTTCCGAATGTTTGATGTGACTGGGAGAAAAAGTGCCTAAAAAAGGAGAAAGGAGGCCAGCTAACCATTTAGAAATTTTGTAATTGAAAGCTCCGGCGCATGAAACGATGGGTCTGAATGGAAGATTGTCTTTGTGAGTTTTGGGAAGACCATAAAAGTAGGTAATTTAGGATTAATTACTTTAAATTTCTCTAATAGTTCAATACTCTTTTTGTCTTGGCCAATTAATCTTACTTTCCGAAAAAATTCTGTGGGAACGTTCTGGAGGGGATTTTTCGTCAGTTTTTCGTAAGTATTTGTGTCGCTAAGGAGCTGGTTGATTTTGTCGAGGTAGAAGTCTTTGTCCATTATTACAATTTTGCCGTCTTTGTCGGATCTACTTATTATAACATCTAACTTTTTTAGCGAGTGGATGGCTATCATGAATCTGCGGGGAACAGGATATTTCTTATGAAGGTCAGTTAAAGCATTTAGTAACACTCCTTTTAAACATATCTCTTCACGGCTGTAGTTTTTGTCAGATATGAATTTATCAAAAGCCACTATGAAGTCTAGGTTGCGGTCTGGCATAAGGGCAAAGGATAAGCCTAAATTTAAAACTAAATGTTGATTTACAGTAAGGGGGGTGTTGGATAAATTTAAAACTTTGTCTTGTTGTTCAAGATTATTCCATGCGCTATTATCTATTAGGTTATTTAACTTGCGTAAAAGTCTGTTGGAATGAGTCACGCTATTATAGGCAGCAATGTCGGAACAGAATGAAATCAGATACCTGTATACGTGGTCCGTAGTGAGGAGGCGAAGATTAGATTGAGTTCCATATATCACTCTGCGTAGCACGAAGATGTCGTTTCTCGTATTGGTGATTCTTTCTTCCAGGGAAATCTTGTGTGATAGAGGGAAGGGGTTTGATTGCAGAGTCCATCTCCCGAATCCGTACATTTTTGGAAGTACTTGTTCTTTGAGGCATTCTTCCAAAAAGTGTTTTTGGTTTTTCAGCCGGTGTAGTCTTGTGGACGAATCTCTTGGTATAAATACCACCTTTTCTGTAAACTTTTCTCATTCATTATACCTGAAGAGAGAGACAGCATGAAATATAGTACTTTTCTCTTCTACATTTTGGTGTTTTTATGGCTCCTTTTATTAGATATATATATATATATATATATATATATATATTATATATACATATATATATATATATATATATTATATATATATTATATATATATATATATATATATATATATTATATATATATAGTATATAAAGTGAGGTTAACTGAACTCCAAACAAGTAGCTTATATTTCCGTATAAAGCCTCATTTCCTTAAGAGTAAGCCACATTCCTTCAGATTAGTGACAGCTGATGCTGAATAGCCAGATATCTCCCATTCTAATGACGTCTCAAGCAGAGATTTGGGATAGTTTTATTGGCCCAAGTGCATTTCTTCGGGGGACATTGAGGGACTTACAATCAACATAGAATTTCTCTAACTAAAGTCTATTAAGACAGAATTACAACTGATCGCTCTTAAAAATGGTATTTTCTTACATTTCACCTTGATTAAAACTGAGGATAGTTTTTTTACGGGATGTTGAATAATCAAAAGAGAAAAATGCCATCCTTTCCGTATTTGCAAACTTATATGAAAAGTTTGTGGTAAGGGTAGATTAACCGAGGAAAAAAATCATGAAAATCTCTCCGTCCAATTTGTGAAATTTCCTTTTGTTTGGATTACTGCAAAGTTAAGATAATTGGGAGAATTTTGTCCACAATACCTCGTGGCATAGTCTGAAGTAGGTACATCGTGAGATATGGAACTCTCACGCTATTCATACTTAAGTATTTTGTCTGTATTTACAGGAAAAATGGATAGAATTATAATTTTGAAATATCTGGATAGTTAACGTATTTCACTTGAATGTATAGTTCAGAGCAGCAGGTGTTTTGTCTATTTGAAGTAAGAGCGTTGTGTGTGAGGAAGAGAGAGAGCGAGAGAGAGAGAGAGAGAGAGGAGAGAAGAGAGAGAAGAAGGGACTGTAGCACTGGAACATTATGTTCCGAAACAATTCAAGAGAGTGTAAGATGACGTTGATTTTGAGCAAGCACATCAGGGAAAGTACTGAGACAATTCTCCTTCTTTTAAAGCGAGTCCTGATTTTACTTGAACCAGTACCAGTATATCAGTACTACCACCTAACAAGGTTAGCAACTGTGTTATTAGTTACACGTCGAGGTGTTCTGTTTTAGTCTGCGAGTTTTACTATTTTCTTAACAAATTCTTTATTGTGATTCTTTTGGAAGAGAAAGGCAAAATACAGCTAGTCTTTGATACGTACTTTTTCAATAAGCTTTTGCCCGTTATGAGGTAGTAGTTTATATATATAAATATATATATATATATATATATATATATATATATATATATATATATAATATATATATATATATATATATATATATATATATATATATATATATATATAAACTACTAAAATTCGAAAGATAACTGTGGCCCCTATAGTTCACTTTTCCTCATTAAGCAAAACCTGCTGTTTCTTCATATTTTCATGTTTTACTTCGGCATCCCAGAAATTCATCTTTATCCCTGGTCGGGTTACCAACTCAAAATACTGTTGCTGCAAGGTGGATGTTAACTATGCTTCCGTCAAACATTAAGGAAAACTAAGTTTAGGAGAGAGAGAGAGAGAGAGAGAGAGAGAGAGAGAGAGAGAGGTGGGGGGGTGGGGGGGGTGGGCGCAGGAAAGCGAGGACACTATGAAAGAAAATGTGTAACGCATTCTTTTCAGTCTTTTAACCTCCCGCAGCGCACGTCATTAACATACAGCTCAAAAAGATGTCTTCCATGACGAGGGAGAACGCTTTATCTCTTCATTCAAAAGTTGATGAAGAATGTGAATGAGAATTTTGGTCCTCTCTGCAAGAACATTTTTTTTTCTTTCTTTCTTGATATTATCTTATATACACCAAGACAAAACTTACCTACATTTGACGTAAAAAATAAAAAAGTAATCATACTTTATAAAATGGAATTCCATTTTGCTCTATAAAAACTCCACCGAAGCATAAAAGTTCTTGATCTGTCGTATTTGCATTTAGCAATAGTTCTTTGTGAAAGGTCTGTGTGAAGTTAGTTTTCATGATGAGATGCGCTGTTATTTCATAAGCTTCAAATATATAATGGTTTGTCTTTGATTTACTTCATATTAAGATTGTTAGATTGTATTGTTTTTCATTAATTTTAAATAGTGGGATAATCAAGCACAGACATTTTTATACGCTACCATGAAATGATACTACACGATAAATTGCCTTTCCATAGTAACAAATTCGATTTTTCAAAGGCATTTATTTACTATGTAAAATATTTTGATAATGAAGTTATCAAGTTTTTTTAGTGTTTTATTTTAAATATTTTACATAAATAGATTCTAAAATATATACCAATTATTATTGATTAAACTTCGTATAATTACAAAGAAAAAACATTCACTGATATACTTCTCTGCCCAGTATTATTAAGTTAGATTTCCTGACAGGATACTTACTCAATGTGATCTTAAAGCTGATTTGTTTTTTTATTTATATAGCGATATGTCCCAAAATGAAGCAAAAAAATACAGTGTTAGAATAACCAACTGAAATTAATAACAAATTTGAAACAAATCATAACAATGTTAGTGAGGGGAAACCAAGGAAAACACCCATCTCCTCAAACGCTGCACGAGCTGCCTTTTTGCGTGATTTTGATTAAGCTGGCCTTATGCCAGCACGGGCTATTGCTCATAGAGCAGCCCGTAAATAGTCCAAGCGTGAATCTGAAGTAATAATTTCTAATATCCTCCTCAGGGCCCAAGCATCGTCAGGTCCCGGTACTTCCTAATATTTAGTGCAGGTTTTGTCTTGCTACATTGATTACAAGATAATGGCTGTGTCCATGTGGTTTCCGCCATCCTGTTCAATTCATTCAATTGTTGGGAGAGCATGGCCCCCCTTGAGCATCCTTAATCATTTGATTTTGTTTAATCTCTAAAATGAAAAGTTAGAATGAACAAGTTGCTGCCAACGGGCCACCCAGACTGCCGGGCCCCTGGAAAGTAGTACCCATCCGCCCCAAAATGCTTGGGCCCCTGAAATTCCTTCCCACGGGCTGCTAACCGCCACATCTCACTTAACCTACAGAACACAGAATCGATAGCCATTAAGTGTCCCAAATTCACCCTTACGTAATGCAATCGCTAATCCACGCTAACCATTTCACGCAGAAATCATCTCATAAATTCACCCTCGAACGGCTCTCTCTCAATAAGCCAGCTTCAGACGCATATGTGCTGCCATCTGCTAAATGGCGGTCTGAGCGCTAGGGGGTATGCGATCGAGACGCAAATTTCCCCTCTAGAGTGATGCAGCATCTGTCAGAGAGAGAGAGAGAGAGAGAGAGAGAGAGAGAGAGAGAGAGGACGGTCTGGGAAGTGCCAATACGCATACTTTCCATTCACACAGCTTTCGAATGTATTATGAATGGAAATGAATATAAATAATTACGATAATTATCTTATATCTTTTTCCTTTTACGTGGTTAGTCACTATCATGGCGATGACGAAGCGCTTATCAATCATTCCCTATAAGTGTAAGTTAATCCTGAGGTATAACGAAATTGATACTAAAAGATATTTTCCGCTTAATATTTGTGAATATAAAAATTTTTCGCGTTTATAGGGGATAAAATTCACGTAGCCTATGTATGTAGGCGTACATCTTTGTAGCATAAGACTAGTGATTCTCATAACGAAAAATGACATTACTGCAGAGAACAAAAGAAATATAGCAAACTGGTGATGCATTAGATCATTTGACAAACGTTGGCCAATTGATTATAGCAGCCAGGGGCGTCATCTGCTCTCTAAAAGTAGTGGGGAGGGTGGGGGACGTCTGCACTTTGAAACGACTAGTCATTAATGTGTGCAATGACAGATTTTTCCGTAATACAGTCGTGGTTTGAACTTTGAATTACTTGCATTGCTGAAGGCATCTATGGCGTACCTAAGGAAATCTCTTTAAGTGGATATCAAATTTAGTCAAGCCTCAACACTGCTACATTCAAGTGAAAAAATACATAGGCCAGCAGCTCTACTGAATGTTGTGAAGAAGCCTCTAACACTAGTCTAGGCAACGAAGTTATCGTTCCAGTGCCGTGGTTTTCTCGAGAAGTAAGCGGAGTTTACCTTGGCAGTGAAACACTAACACATCATCAGATATTCATCGTACAAATAATTTTTATTTATAAAGGCAGGAAGTGAAAATCTGATTTGCCATTTTGGTATTAGCGGCTACCGTGCCTTTCTGGCTCAATAACTACCAGTTCATGTGAAATATGGGGATGCACGTAAAAAAATACACAAAAGATTATGATCTTCGTAAAACATAAACAAGACTTTAAAAAAAAAGACACGCACACTAACGGGAAGTAATTATTCCCATCGGCGAATCGCGGGAACCAGCAGTGCAATTTGTGAATGAACGCAATAAAATGTACCCAGATCGGATTTCAGAGTCAAAATAGCATCAGCATTTCACACGTCTGTCCTCATCAAAGGACAGACATGCCTTGGAAGCTCGTAACTTTATTTCTAATAAAGATTTTCATTAGGCACCATCTTGATTAATCCGGTGGTCCGAAGTTCGATTCTCGGGTCGGCCAAACGCGGAACCAGAGGAATTTGTTTCTGGTGATAGAAATTCATTTCTCGATACAATGTGGTTCGGATCCCACAATAAGCTGTAGGTCCCGTTGCTAGGTAACCAATTGGCTCCTAGTCGTGTAAAAATATGTAATCCTTCGGGCCAGCCCTAGGAGAGCTGTTAATCAGCTCAGTGGTCTGGTAAAACTAAGATATACTTAACTTAACCATCCTGATATTAAATCCTGTCCTATTATTAATTGCATCAGTGTGTTAAACAATTGTGCATGTGATTAAGTTTTATATATTAAGGTATTTATATAATATATTAAGTACTATAGATATATATATATATATATATATATATATATATATATATATATATATATACACACACACGTGTGTATGTTGTCTGCACATTTGTTTCTTAATGTGTGTGATATGTTGTATGTGGTCGATTATCAATCACACTAATTCAAGGGTTTCATATTAATTATTCTTTGCCATTAAGTCTTCTTAACACTATTAGACTATACTTGAATCATTAAATCTCATAAATGTTATAAGATTTTTACAACATTTTGTTACTACTATGAATTTTTCTGAGTTCCTTTTGTATGGTTAAGGATGGCTAGCCTATTAGGAACATGAGCAATGCTGAAACTTGACTGGTACTTTTTCTGTAAGTTTCACCAATTAAATGAGGTTTTGAAATCAGGGTCTGTTGGAAAAGCCCGTCTTCAGTTTGTTTGTGGTCATGGTTCCGTTGCTGTATTCATGTAATACCTGTTTCCTGTATTATTTTGACTGTTCTGAATTTGTGTGATCTTCATTTGAGTTACATAGTATAGTTTAAAGATATAGGTATATCCTGATATCCTACAATTATAGGAAAATTATGTTTTTGGGTTGGGGAAATGCAAAATGTTCTAACATCCAGTTTTTTTTTTTCTTTTTATTAAGGTATGGTTTATTGAGGGTCAATTTTCATGGTAAAACCACCTAATTGAATGCATTTCCTATTTGTAGTTGTATTTTGAAGGTTTTAAAGTAACATCACACAAACTAGATAAGTAAGGACCTTCTAACCTATTTATGTTAGTTGTGGGGGGTGGTTGTTCTTGTAAGGACCAGCACCCTAAGTTAGGTTAGGTGAGATACAGCTATTATAGCTTATGACCCCAGGTTAGATTAGGTGGGGAAATCCATGTTCGTAAAGTCCTCCCCCCCTCTCCCCTCACTATCTTGACAGGTAAGGATCCAGCACCCAAGGGTAGTTTAGGTTGTTAAGTTTTATATTTAATTCATATTCCCATAGTTTAGGTTGTGCTGGGTTCAGGGTAGACAAAGCCCCCTTCTCTAGATAAGGATCCAGCGCCTTAGGCTTGGTAAGGAGAGCTGTGATTAGGTTTAGTCACAAATCTTGAATTGTTAGCCTTTTAATTTTGATTTAAAGTAGCCAAGCCTAGGTTAGGTCAGGTTATGGGCACAGGGGGTGAATTATCGTCCTTAAAATTAAACTCATTGGATATTTATTTTCTTGAGATTAATGGATCCAGTTTATACATGTCATAACTAATATTCATTCATTTCCTTGCTGAAACTCATTTATAAACTAGATTCAATGCTATTAGTTTGTAGTGCATTGTTAAAATAAACAAACATTTTGTCCTGTACATAAATATCACTGTTCACCAGTGCATTTTCACATCTGTTATCCTGTTCTATTCTCTTTTCCATTTTTTAAAAAGTTTGACCCATATAAATGTTATCCCAAGAACTTCTGCTGCAAACCATCTTAAATTTGGCAAGAGATCTACCTCGCATTTTGTGATTGGTGAAGTAAATTTCACTGTTCGTTATTTTTTACACCATTTTTATAAAATGGTCAGTCCACCTTGTATTTTTCTGTTTTGACCAAGGTTGATAGGTTGGTACCTTTACAGCTGAGTAATATTTCTACTATATTTGTACATAGTCCTTCATTTGCAGCACACAAATCGGTGCCTGTAGAGTTGGTGATTGTATCTGCAAAATATTTTTACTTTGACTTTTAACCTTTCTTTGTGTATCACAGACCATTCCAAAGATTTCGTATAACATGATAAAGAAAGATGGCATCCAATATGGCAACCTCAGGATTCAGCAGACATGCATGTCTTCCTGTTCTATATAATAGTTTGCAAGTCTGTATATAATTTAGGTGATGGTCTTATCGTTAGTGAATGCCAGCAGATAACCAGGGCACATTGGTGACTTCACTACTGTGTAATTCAGCATGGGGTTTAGTGTCAGCTAGTCTTGCTTTAATTATGTTGTACATAGCTTTGCTTTAGTATAGTTTAGTAGTTTAAGAGTCCCAAATGCTTGTCTAATAGCCCCATATCAATTAGCTGGCAGGAAGTATATATATATTAGTTGGTAGATCTAGTTTGACAGCCGTTCCTGAATTGACTGGAGGGGCCAGCGCGGGAGAGCCAAGCCTTGGGTAAGTGGGGCTCTACTTGGCTTGTTCATGTACTCAGCTAGGTGGTGTACAGATCATACGGGATTTTAGTGGCGTTGGATGAATAGTTGGGCTAGATGTAGGGTGACCGAACCTATTTGTATCCCATACATCAGTGATCTAATCAGATTAAGGTAGTAAATGGATAGCCCCTCAGTTGTAGTCAAGAGCTCATAATGTCAAGTGTAGATTGAGTCAGTTGATCCCTGCATCCTTGAGTGAGGGTGGAAGGATTTATAGCT
>NC_087210.1:14831742-14862858 GCF_015104395.2 Macrobrachium nipponense | reverse complement strand
TTGCATACAATAACATGCCTTAACTGGATGACATGAACCAGAAAGCAGTTTTCCTTTTTCATCTCGGTTAATTGAAATAGCGTACTTTCGACATCTCCCTCTGGTAGAGAACTTGGACTTTAAAATTAGCAGTATGAAAATAGATCTCCCATGACGGTAACACACCGTGACCCTCAGGGCGCTCAGAGAGAGAGAGAGAGAGAGAGGAGAGAGAGAGGAGAGACTCACTAAATTCCAGAACCATTTCTCGAGTAGCAGAATTCCTATTGTTATATATAATATTTTGTTTAGTCTCCAATGGTGGTTGTTTCACCTGTAGCTAGTATATACAGATCGTCTGTTTATTTCATCTCCTTTTTATTTTGAAAGTTCAGTATTCCTAACTGTATTTATTTACTTCTAGTATAGTTGAATGCTGAATGTAAATTGTAAGGTCAAATATATATATTGAAAATTATCGACAGTGTAGAAAGATAAACGACATAAATATTTTGGAACTGTTCCAGGGTATTTTCTGTGAAAGCTGTCTACTTTTAGTTGAAAAAATTATTTTATTATTATTAATTTCAGAAGTAGTAATAGCAGTAAAAGCATCATCCTAATGTTTCGAGTAAGTAAAATATTAGGATAAATTAATGCATCAATGATAATCTTTCCCAAAACCCCAGTACTTGTTTTACCTGGTAGTAATCTAAGAACTTGTGTAATTGTGTATTCAGCATAAATTATAAATTTTCAGCCAATATAGTCGGAAGTAGATATAATATTCGTGTCTCTTCTTTTGTTTGGCGTTCGCCCGATACAAGTGTAAAATGGTGCCATTTCCTTTGACAAAAGGTGGTTACCAGAAAATGTAAGACAACTTTCATTGCCCCAGTGATACTTCAGCTGATGGATCATGGACTGATGCCCTGTGTGGATATTCACACACCTATACACACATACATTGTCTCATTCGCCTCTCTCTCTCTCTCTCTCTCTCTCTCTCTCTCTCGTGTTATTACTATAATCGTGACTTTAAGAAACTCTGAATTTGATCCAATTTCCCCAGGATTTCATTTTAATAAGAGGAAAACTGTGAGAGAGAAATATTTATTTTCACTGGAATGTGTCCCCAAGGATCAGGATTTATTAGTAACTGGAAATACTGACATGGATGGAATAAAAAAGCTGAACGTGCTATTTTTCTGTAGGTTATCTACTGGTCACAATGTCGTTTGCTTGTTAAAAGTTGCTTCGTTCGCAAGTCTTTGCAGAAATTATTTGACGAACTTAAGTTACTGGTTACTGAAGTTTGCTTTACCTGTGGCAGAATTCAACTGTTAGATGGTACCTTGATGTACAATATTCTAAAATGACCCATACCTGTGTTTTAGAAGCATTTGTCAAAATCTTGTAACAAATAGTTGATTTATTTCTAATTAGCTTACCAAAGATATTGCAAAAATAAGACAGGGAATCTTTCTCTCTAACGCGGTAATCATAAGAGAACAGATTTCACCACCGATAAAGACCGTCAGTTCAGCTTCATTTTAAAGCAAGATTTAAACAACGAAAATCCATTATGAAGAAATAAAGGCAGAAACACTGTCAAACGGGAGGAACTTCTCAGAGAAGGTACCAACAAAGCAGAACTGTTTAACTTCTTCACTGATGCACTGGCTAATTTCACCAAAGGCGACATGGACACAGTAACAAAGAAGGAAAATGCCCTCACTAGTTACTTCCCGTTGGTGCATCAGTTGTCAACCAAGAGGAAATTGGCATCTTTGTGTGGAGTGAGCCACGGATGAGTATTTATATATAAACTGTTAAGGAGGGCTACTGACCTCTGATGACTGATTCTAAAGACACAGAAATTTCCCGTATGACCAATGATTTGTCTAACAAAAAGAGGCCTGGAGAAAATACGGGCTATATTTGGCAAAGGAGGACACTCGACTGAATCCCATTTATGCACCTGTTTCCGCTATTGGATCAAACAAGGGCAAGGGAACGTAGTTATTTCACACTTCACCGGTTTCGAAAGCAAAGTAAATAAATAAAATCGAAACTGAAAAATCAGAACTGCGAGTTGTAGAAAACTGGGTAGTTTGATGTATGACCGGTCGAATACAACTGCTTCTGAAATAAGAAATTTTGCTTTCCTTGCTCACAAGTCATTCCTATGGCAAAATCCTATAAATTCACAATAATCAGCTTTATTAGACATATGACACATCTCTAGATATGTCACTTCTCAGGGCCATCTGCTGACCAGCTTGGAAAATATCCGCCATATATATATATATATATATATATATATATATATATATATATATATATATATATATATATATATATATATATATATATGTGTGTGTGTGTGATATATATATATATATATATATATATATATATATATATATATATATATATATATATATATACATCTAAATTGTGAATTTTAGCCAAACGAGTTTTGAAAGCCACACCTACCTTGACACCTGCCTGTGGGTGGACCTGCAGTCTCAAACGGTTGTGTGTACTATATTCGTCAGCACTGTCTCTAGTATATATACATTTGTGACTTTTAATGCTATGTATCAGTCCTTCGTTAATGGTTTGGAAATAAAGTCGAGACCAGTCAGGACTTATACCCTGTTATGTGCGATAAAAATGAATCACGTGCTAAAGTGATTATAATCATATATATATATATATATATATATATATATATATATATATATATATATATATATATATATATAAAAGGTGACAAACACTTCTCATATCGCATAGTGTCTATTAATTATCAGCAAAACTTCGCGTTACGTTTTCGCTCGTTCTCGTAATCATGTCTCTGATGCATTCGAGACTAACTGTCATTACCGGGAGTCCATCTTGATCAACATTGGTGGTGGTGGTGGTGTGGTTGTGGTGGTGGGGGGGGGGGGGGGAGGGGGGGGGGGGGGGGGGGGGGGGGGGGAAGTCACTTCCTGCTCATTAATTTTGACTTTGCATCAAAGCTTGCAAGACAAATGAAGGCGAAATCTCTAGGATCCCCTCATTAATTCTGAATTCGCGCCCAAGTTGCAATGAAATGTAGTGACAGATGATTCTTCTATTTCTTCACAGTCTCTCAGTCGCATATGCTTATCTGGCGGATGGGCTAATCTAAGTAATCATGTGAACATCTGCAACGGAAATGTGACTTAAACATATATATTGTATAAATGTGATCTTGGAATGATGTTCCAAAATAGAATTAGCACTTTGATTTTCGCCAAGAGGCGGAGACCTGCTCACACACTTATGCACTGAAACGCAAATAAACAAGAAAATTTTACAAAGTTTATTACTTTATTTATTCATTTATTTCGTTTTCTTTACAGCCACGCAGTTTTGTACTGATAGGGAGAAAGACGTTTATAAATAGATTCGATGTATCTTCGCTTTCACGACATATTCAAGCTCATATAGTATTCATATCCGACAGTAATTCCATTTCCGTAATCAAGTGTACATTTCACTATTGATATCCCAAAATAACGCAATGGTCTACCGTCTCTCTCTCTCTCTCTCTCTCTCTCTCTCTCTCTCTCTCTCTCTCTCTCTCACTGTATGGCAATTCAAGATAGACATTAGGTTTGGTTCCATGAGTGTACAGGATATGCTAAAGCGCATAATTTCAGCAGTGAATATATTCTACTGAGATGCCTATTTGAAGGCGGGACTCTGAACACGCCTCTTTCTTCTGTATGCTATCCACCATTAGAAAATCATCTGTACGACAATATATAACCTTCATTCCTTCTGTAATCCTATCAGCAGCATCTTTCTACACCCTCTTCCTCAACCTCCCTTTTCTCCTCCGTCTTCCGGAGTGCGAGAATTGATGTTCCCCTTTGATTTCTATTCCGTTGTGCAGCTGACACAAGGCAATTCATTGCCTCCTACTACTCCTTTCTTTTTTCTCTCTCCTGGAGGAAGCCTCTGCTGGGACTTCCTCCGCTTTGTGGGGATAGGAAATCCTGTGGATTATTGAGGTGATTAGAATTCCCCTACCTACTACAGATTACGAGCGGCTCCTGAAAGGCAGAGAGTGAGTAATTGTGATGAGTGACTCATCTTTCTCTCTATATTAATGGAAATACCCTTTCAGTCTATGACATAATATCCTTTCCATTTACTCTCTCTCTCTCTCTCTCTCTCTCTCTCTATTTCCTTTTACTCGTTAGACACAGGAGTCCAATTCTAATAGCATCTAGTCGCTCTGCTATCCTCGTCATCTGTAATCTTAAGGCCTGTCCACACTAGGTAAAATTGTTTGGAAACAAAGTTTGCAAACAGTCTGAAAACAGTTTGCGATTTTTGTTTCCAAACAATGTTTCCTAATGTGGAGAGCCTTTAGTGAGTACTTTTTAAATGCTTGCTTTATTTTTCTATTAAAATACTAACACTTTAATCTTTTCTATAATTATCTCTTTTGTAATTACTAAAGCCTCTGTTGTAATTGATGTTCAGACCGTTCCAGTCTTGCAGTACTTTCGAAGTAATGTTCTTTATTTGTTATCCTTGAAATTTTTACTCGAATTACATTCCCAAATGGAGAATAAAAAAAAAGTGTATAAAAATACTCAGTTGGCAACCAACAATAATTTCAGCACGTGGAATTAATCCCAAGGCACGAATAAACCTATTATTTTTCTTTTATTACATCTAGTTTATTTTTATTTCAAATAAATCTTCAGGAAATGATAGATTATTCTCGCGTATTCGTCCTGAATTGATCCATAATTTCGCAGCAGAATCTAAGTGATCATCTCCAACTAGTGTAATCTCATCTCCAAACATTTCTCTCGATAAGGATGACAAGAGTACCTAGAATTCAATTTCCTTTGGAAACAGTCTCTCGCTGCTGGACATGACAGTTTTCCTATTATGTTCCACTGTGATACTTTATATTCACCTGCACTTCTCCCTAAGATTTAGACCACAATTTGTCAACTATTTCTCTATTTTCCGCTGAAAGAATGTGAATATCTTGTTCATTTTTCCAAATAGTTCACCTGTCCTACCCCATTCACTATTTTAAAAATTACTTTAAGTGTCGAATATGTATTACCAACTGATCACACCTTCGCTAACATAACATAACCCTAATCCTATCAAATTTTAGGTTTCTATCCATTTTTACAAAATTTTAATTATCATCCTTAAATCCACGATGGGGATTTTCAAAAGCATTCTCAAACATTCAATGCTCTACACTATTTTTGCGTAATTTCTTTTGTCTGCAACTTTTCTGGCGATCACACTCAACAAATCATAAAAATACATACTTCACCAACTCAGGATTGCATTCTAAGAAATCGTCTCTCCATTGAAGCCTTTTATTCTGAAATATTCTGGAACAGCTTCTTATCTCCCTCGAAGTCATCATTCATCTTCTCCAATATTTGTTTTATTATTACACGCTCTCTTTTCCCCACTCTCACCCCTTCTTGACCAATTTATCCCGCTCCCGGTAGTCCTGTGGTGCGCCATCCATCCCTTTAGTCTTTCATTGCAGCTTAAGTAATCTCTCTTATTTGCTTACGAAACGTTCTACTTCGTCCTAACTCTTCATTTACCCAATCAGTCCATTGATAACTCTGTGACGTCATCGTGGAATTTTGTATGCTCTTCCTATACCACTGCTACGTCTGTTTCTTTAATTCTAACCAATTTATTACACATAATAATCTCCTTCTGTGCTCTCGTTGCATCCTTATCAGACTGACTCGTGTGAATTACCACCTCACATCTTGTACATGATCACCAACTCTTCCTACTAGAACTTTATTAACTCTTAACTTTGCTTCAACCGAATATCGATACTACTTACACTCCACCTACTCCATATATATATATATATATATATATATATATATATATATATATATATATATATACTATATATATATATATATATATATATATATATATATATATATCTCTTTTTCATCATTTTCATCTTTCCCAGGTACAATTGTATGTTTATATCAAATCATTCTCTTTTACTCAATGAACTCCAATGCTAATCATAGCATACAATTTTTCTGCCACCTACCTCTGCACTAAAATCACCTAGCGGTTTCCTATTCTCTTGGCCTTCAACACCGACATAATCAACAAATTTTTGGCATGGCAATGGGAAATCCTTTATCACCATTACTCTCAAACCTGTATATGGAATTCTTTGAAAAAAGCTACTTACCTAATATCATTCATATTCCTGTAAAGTGGTATTGTTACGTTGATGATTGTTTAGCTGTTCTTCCTGTCGGGTATTGATGTAAAATGATTTAACTCTCTAAATTAATAACAGGCAGGTACCATCGATTAAGTTTTACTCTAGAATTAGAAAAAGAACAATTGCCTCCCTTTCTTAGACGTTTTGATACATAGAGAACCATTTCAATGTAAATTCAGTATTTATAGGAAACCGACTAACAACTTAACTTATGTTTTCATTTCTTCTCAGGCCACCATCTTAATATGAAATATCAATTTTTTCCTCTATGTTTTTACGAGCATTGCGAATTGTCAGTCCCCAATATTTGGATCAAGAAATTGAATACATAAGAAAATTAGGGAAAGATTTATGCTATCCTTCACATATATTAGACATTTGTTATAATAAAGCCCATAAAAAGTTTTATACAGATAAATAACACACAGAAAGAAAATTCTAAGAACATTCTCAGTTTGCCTTATTTTAACGGATTTGAAACCATTAAACCATTGTTAAAAGCTTTTAATGTCAACCTTGTCTTTTCCTATAATAACACACTAAAAAGAATGTTAATAAAAAATGGCCCCAGAGAAAGCAACAACATAATATATAAAATGCCATGTATGGATTGTCCCTCATTCTATCTCGGACAGTCCAGCAAAGGTTTAGAAGTAAGGCTAAGCCAGCATAAATACTCTGTAAAAACTGGGCAAAACTCTAATGCATTATTCATTCATTTAAGTGAAAACAACCACCGAATTAATTGGATTGATAGTTCAGTAATTGCATGGTCAAGAGATGTCTTATCACGAAATCTTTTAGAATCTGCTTTAATACAACTTACTTTTCATTGTAATTTCAATGTTAGTCGTGGCCTTTCATTTAGACCCTTGTATCTGTAACATGTTTAAGAATGACCTCAAAGATATTAATTACTGACTTAAATAAAAAATCAGTTGCCTTAGAGTTATAAATTATTGTTGTAATGTATGTCTGTCATGTATTGTGAATATGGTTTTGTTTTTTTTACCAAGTTCCGAATAGCTGTTACCTATAATCCTTTAATTGTCTGGAAATTGTACTTGAGATGATTGTCTTAAACCTTTAATTACACCCATTGTTTATGCTTGTTTGGGAAGGTTTTCTTATCTTCCAGTGTGTCGGATTCTAGGTACTAAATCCCTTTTATAATCCCTATCTGTCTTTTCTCTTATTTATGTCAGTATCTGCTCAGTTAAGGACTTTTAAAGTCGAAAGATCTTGCAGACCTCCTTCGTTTATTTTTCCTTCGTGGCATTATATCTTTATATATATATATATATATATATATATATATATATATATATATATATATATGCATGAAAATTGATACAAGAATAATAGGTAGGGGAGGATAATGAGTTAAACTAATGAAACACGATTGTATTGTAAAAAGTGAATGTTGGCCATACGCAAATATGTTTCTAACCACATAATCATAAACACACGCAATATATATATATATATATATATATATATATATATATATATATATATATATATATAAATAAGAGAATTTCACAGGAAAATCCAAGCGCTTTCGTCTTTACTAAGACATTCTCAAGAAGCGAATGAAATACAATTGTAGAGAAAGGTCTCAGGTCACACAACAAGATCAAGAATACCAGGTGGTTAACTGTCAAAAGGGTAAAATTTAAAAGAGATAATCCAGGATTATCGGATATCACACGGTCACAAACCTAAACAGATGGACCGTAACCGAAATTACAAAGTTTCTTTACAGTCCAAAACATGTAAAAACTGAATATATTAATTTTGTTGCTTATATTTATCCACAACTTTTTTCATTATGAAAGCATCAAGTTTAAATAAACAAGACTTAAATTTAGAACATTTCTATTATTTGACTTGATGAAAGATTCAATTATATTCTTTTTAACTGTGTCATTACATGGAATTAAAGGCTCTTGCTTGACTCCAGTTAATAGGATGGTCTAAATCTTTCATATGTACGAATAATCCATTCGATATTTGCCCTGTTCTCACAGAATATTGATGTTGTTTGAGACGTTGTGAAAGAGATTTTTTAAGCATATATAGTATATATATATATATATATATATATATATATATATAATATATATATATATATATATATATATATGTATGTATGTATAATTCATGTGAGTGTGTTGTGTTTACGAATATTTGGTTAGGAACGTCCGCGGGTATAAGTAAAAGCTTTCATATTCGCGTATGGCCAACATTCACCTTTTATACCACTGACCGTACATAGAGATGCTCACTCACAAACACAGAGTGGCTTAGCACAAAGATAACTCCCTGCCCTGAATATCAGAAGCCGGAGGCACTCGGGGAATTCCTTCTCTTATGTGACATGCGAGTCCTACAGCCCGAGTCCTTTGTGTGAGGACCTTTTAGTGACTGAGCGAATCACTTCAAAGCTCCTTCCATGTTTCCTTAAGTTCCCTCGAGGAGGAAATCTCTGAGTCAATCCAGCAAAGAAGACTTGTTTTTTCCCTTTGTATGCTCTGCTTTCCAAGATATCCTTTCATTTGTAATTATTACGTAAAAATATAAATAATTTATTTCCTTTTGTTGGAATGTTGGGTTCCTCAGCTACGAACATAGACTTCGTTCTAGTCGTGATGTCATCCATCACCTTCTGCTGGTGTTTTGGACGAAGAGGCGGAAGTAAGTATGTATCTTCTATGAGGTTATTTACTACCTCCTGTCTAGTAAGATACTTCGCGGACGCGTGCCCTACTCTTCCACTCCTAGTTAACTCCTTTCTCAGAATGGAAATATGGAGTTTAGGCTAAATGCCAAATACTTGGACCTAGGAGGTCAATCAGCTCTGGAAAGGACATTGAGAGTAGGTAGGTTTTAAAGGGGTGACAGGAGAGAAACTTCGCAGTTGCACTATGAAATGATTGCTAGGAGAGGATGGCTAGCAAGATGGAAGAAAGAAATATAATAAATGGATGGTACAATAAACATAACGAGAGGGGTTGGAGCTAGGGGCCGGGGGGACACTGCAAAGAAGTTTTTGTAATGCCTACAGTGCACCTTTCTCGGGCTCCTGTAATAAAAAAAAAACGAATTGAACCTTTCTGACTTTGGAACGGCGGAGTGGCCCTTCCTGAGGGTCATAAGATCGATCTTACATCCTCATCACCTCCCCGCGTTAATTGTTTTCCAGAGTAGTAACAGTGACTATATTAAAATGAAAATACGCTATATTCTTAATCTTTCTTGAGCCTGTCAAATAAATCACAGGGAAAATCTTCACTCTTGACAATCATCTTACTTTGTCCAGTCTGCTGTAGTCTGAATTCACTTTCCCTACCAACACTAATCTTTCCTAATACTCTCAACATAACATTCGTATTAGTTTTAAATTCGTAAAGGTAAATAAAAACCTCCAATCTTTACAGGAAGGGAAAAAGGGTTCAGTTAGTCTCTCTCTATCCTGGTAAATGATGGGAATGGGTTAGCCATGGCAACGACAACGCGGAATGGGCTAGAATTCCCCTAAAAACACTGTCACCACTTGGATACAGTCCGCCTCATAACGGACAAAGTTACAAAAAAAGAAAAAAAAGTTTATTTAAAAAGTACGTATCAAAGATTAGCTGTATTTAGCCTTCCTCATTCAAAAGAATCACAATAAGGAATTTGCTAAGAACATCGTAAAAATCGCAGACTAAAACAGAGCACCTCGATGTTTAACTAATAACACCGTTACTAACCTTTGTTAGGTGGTAGTACTGATATACTGATATTGGTTCAAGTCAAGTCAGGACTCGCTTTAAAAAAGAAGGATAATTGTCTCGGTACTTCCCTGATGTGCTTGCACAGAATCAATGTCATTTTACACTTTCTTGAATTATTTCGAAAGAACATAATGTTCCAGTGCTACAGTCTCAGTCTCTCTCTCTCTCTCTCTCTCTCTCTCTCTCTCTCTCTCTCTCTCTCTAAATCATACACACAAAGCGATCTTTCTTCAAATAGACAAAACTCCTGCTCTGAACTATACAATCAATTGAAATACGTCAACTATCAGGATTTTTTTTTTTTTTTCAGTAAATACAGAAACGACGGAATCCACAAGTGTGAATAGCGTGAGTTTTATATCTTATGATGTACCTACTTTATACTATTCCAAAATTCTAGAAGTTATTTGAACTTTGCAGTAATCCAAACAAAAGGAGATTTGAATAAATTGGACGGAGAGATTTTTTCCCTATCTTTTTTTTCGGGTAATTTTTTTTCCCTTGCCACAAACTTCATGTAAGTTTGCAAATACGAAAAGGATACCATTTTTCTCTTTTGATTATTCAGCATCTCGTAAAAAACTATCCTCAGTTTCAAACAATGTTTGAGCGATCAGTTGTAATTCTGTCTTAATAGACTTTAGTTAGAGAAATTCTATGTTGATTGTAAGTCCATCAATGTCCCCCGAAGAAATGCACTTGGGCCAATTAAACTATCCCAAATCTCTGCTAAGCGCCTCAGCGGCGTGGTTGGTATGGTATTGGCGTCCCACCTCGGTGGTAGCGGGTTCGATTCTCGGCCATTCCATTGAGGAGTGACAGATGTGTATTTCTGGTGATATGAAGTTCACTCTCGACGTGGTTCGGAAGTCACGTAAAGCCGTTGGTCCCGTCACTGAATAACCACTGGTTCCATGCAACGTAAAAGCACCATACAAACAAACAAACAAACAAACCGAATCTCTGCTTGCGAAGGCACAGAATGCAAATGGGAGATATCTGGATATTCAGCATCAGCTGTCACTTATCTGAAAGAATTCGCTTACTCTTAAGGAAATGAGGCTTTATACGGAAATATAAGCGTACTTGTTTGGAGTTCAGTTTAACTAACTTATAATAATATGTATATTGTATGTTATATAATAATATATATATTATTATATATATATATCTATATATATATATATTATAATAATATATAGAGGAGTAATGGAGACTTGCTCTACGAAAGTCTTAAAGGAAATTAACTTTTATTTCTGATCTAATAGTATATTTTTTCAGCATAAAAAGTCATTCTGAAAGCCGTGGATAACTAATCTACATAAAAACGTTTTTATACTTTTAAGTACTTTTCGTCTGAAGAATATTGACTAGCTTACTTCCTCCACCCGCCCGCCCCCGCACCCACCCTTGCCCCCACCCACCCCCTCAAGTTTTCATTTGAGTGAATCTCTCAACCGCAGTTTTTTTCAATTTGGTTAATCAGTTGTAAATAGAAAGGACTGTAAACAATAATTCATGGATTTATCATGTGTCGTAATAAAAAAATGTCCTCGTGAGATAGAGATGCGGGAATTCCCCCAAGAATGATAACAATGAGACAGAAAATAGATAACGGTATAAAACTTATAGAATGAGTCGGTGATGTGAAAGATATCCCAGCTTTCATTACTTGAAGATTATACCTTAAAGGTGAAGGTATGAAGCTCAGCTCAACTCCTCAATTTTGCCCAAAGAAAAGTGTTCACGAAGAATAACCTCGTCTGGATTATAGTCAAGATGAGATGTGGACCTTCATATCATCAAGAGAATCTTAATTATGCACGGAGAAGCCATCTTTCATAAAGCATGAGGTTATGTAACAAGTGGAATATTGCAATCTGAAGCATTCGTGGGAATCGTTGTTGCATGAAAGCAGGAAATTCATACTAGGAGCATAAGCGTGTTTCTCTTTGCTAAATTTGTATAATTGCTCCATTAGCAAAAAATCTTTTTCTAAAAAATATTTATTCATTCATTTATTTACACATTTCTATTCAGAACTTAGTGAAGCGTGTGGTTTGTGTGTGTGTGGTGTTGTGTCTTGTTTTCTATTAAATTCAGCAAGATGAAAGAACCAATGAACTCTCTCTCTCTCTCTACCGACAACTCGTCAAATAATAATGATCGCTTCCTGGCTAAGCTCTTTCTGTGGTCAGTGAGTTTCGGTGTGCGTCCAGGCTTTTGCAATTCAGTTTTAAAAATATTGTCGGCGAATTTCTCTTTTATTACCTAAAGAAACGAAAATATCGTATAAATACTTCATGTTAAGTAAAAAATGACTTCATTAATCGAAGTGACACATAATGATGTTAGACCTATATTGAATAAAATTAGGATCAAAATAATTTGAAAGCTAAATGAAGTATGGGTTGATGTATCAGTTTATGGCCAATGCTATTGTAGCTCAGCATAGATTGATTCATTGCTAATTAAACAGTTCTATTGATAATTTCCACAAACAATGCTGTTTGTCAACGCAAGCTTATTAGACTGAATAATTCACTGGATGATATAAATCATTAATCGCTTTAATATTTTGTTCGACTGCAGTCATCGGCAGCAAAATTGATTTAGGTAACAAATTCGAACGATTCCAACATTTTCATGGCAGCTATTCCAAATATATGACTGGGGTTTACAGCTTTTCGTTTTTTGTACTGAGATTGTATTTTCATTCCAAATGAGCTTCGGGTCGGTACCTGGAATGAGAAATGGTATCATTCATCTTACTTGTTTAAAAAGATAGGCATTAGTAGTAACAACAATAACACAGGCAATAAAACTTGTACACTTGCTACAAATGGTGTTGTTAAAGTTTTATATCTATTTTCTACTATGATGACTGAACATTGGCAGGTAAATAACAATGAACCTTTTCCATTCAGTATACTGACGGACGACTGAATATTAAATTTCATTTTCCATTTCAAATATCACACCAGCTTAACGAACAAACTCATGACACTCAAATCATGAAATAAATTTATCCACTCTTTCAGTTAATTGGACGTTTCGGATACTTTGCGTAAACAATCCACTGATAATTGAAAGTTTACATTTTCAGGGAACAAGATGTCACCAGTTAACGTGAAAATAGGATACAGTGTCCGTGAAACTGTGTATTCTAGAACCTGATTATAATTGTCTTTATAAAAGAGTTGAAAAGGTAAGAACATTGCAGCTGAATTCTTTAGTCTTACTGACACGGGAGTGACTTGTGTTCTAGGAGGTAAGAGTTTTGTAATTCCAAATATGTGAAGATTGTAGGGCAATCCTTCTACCTCTCTTCTCTCCTCCTCATCCCTTTTCTGTCTCGTCGTCTCTTCTCCTCTGTCGTCTTCTCTCTCTCCTGCTCTCCCTAGAATAAGGAGTCAGTGCGAATGAATGGATTCCCTCAATGGATCTGTTAGACAAGAATAGTGACTAAAATGCACCCATTTTCAGAGAGAGAATGAAGCATAAAGTCTATTTAGCTCCAAAAATAAAGAGAGAGAGATAGAGAGAAAGCAGGGGGTGCTTTTACTTTGGATTCATTTTTACTTAACCTCACACATTTCCTTCTTTAAAGGGAGCCATGTCCTGGTTCTTTCTGCACACTTATGTATTTTGCACCAAACTTCTTCCAAGTTAGTTCTCTCTCTCTCTCTCTCTCTCTCTCTCTCTCTCTCTCTCTCTCTCTCTCTCATTTTAATTTTCTTCATCAATTTCATCAAACTTGATCTCTCGGTTTCCTTTATAATTCAGTTCTGATAACATACGACCATTTCAAGCGAAATATCACTGGTTCCATTTTGGGGATATTTCAATTAGCAGTCTGTGTCTTTATGCGAAGCCTCTTTTGCAATCATTCGCAACCATCGGTGAGCAACTGTATTACAACACAAATAATAATGACCTTTGGCTTCCATTACAATGAATAAAAAAAAAAAAAAAAAAAAAAGAGATTTAATATTCTACGATGTGTTAACCTGCGAGGTCTTCCATTTTTTATTTATTCAGCTTAGATTAAACTGATGTTTATTTTGAAGCATTTTCAAACGGACCAAACCGCTGCAAAATCTTGTCTGAAGGAAGTTAGAGAATAAAATATATGAATAAACGGCGGGATGAAAGAACTGGAGTTTTTTCCAAAAATGACTTTTAGTAAACGAGAAAAGCAGAGAACTAGAGAAACAGAATGAAAACCACGGAGTAATAAAGAAACCAAGTAAAATAAATAATAAATGGGAACTATATAAAGAAAGGAAAATGATGTGGGGAAGAAGGCCTGTGATGAAGAACGGTACCAAACGGTATCCTTACAGATCTTCACCGTCACTCTTGTAATTGTCAATTGCATAAATATTCAAAATATTCATATGTAGCATATATATATATATATATTATATATATATATAATATATATATATATATATATATATATATATATATATATATATATATACTATATATATATAGATAGTCATATTAACGTAATTTATTGATTTTTTAACTTTTTTCTTGAAACAATCTTGTATTCATTAGTTTTAAATGTTTTTCTCTTACATTCAGTTCAGCAGCTGGGATAGGATACAATATTTAATTTGGTTTTGTTGCTTGCCTTACTTTCCCCTCCTGTAGGTCTTTAATCATTATGGAGGGTTTTTTGCTTTGGACTCAACCGAATTTTTGGGTCTCAGCTGACTGTATAAATTATCTTGCTATATTAAGTGGAGCATTTGAGGAGTTATGCTCGTTGGATGGAAAATTTCTTTTAGACCCACGGATACTAAGGCTCAGTTGTTGTCGTCTGTCAAGGCGATAGTGGCTCGTGGTATAGCCGAGGGTGAGGATTTGGCAAGGGATTTGATCAGTATACACGGTAGTGGAAGTTCTGAAGACGATAATTCTGTTGATGAGGAGGTTAGTGTTAATCCTGGGCTGTCATTATTTGAGGACCATTCTCGTACTGGTGTTTTATATACTGGTCCAGCTAATTTAACTGTAAAGACTAGAGTCTCTAATAACCCCTTTGTAGAGGTAGAGCTAGAGCCAGTGCAGTCTGTGGTAAAATCCTGAAAATGAGAACCTTAGCTCAATTTGTAAATGGATAGAACTACTGAAGGTACAATTCGAAGAGAATGAGAGGGCGAGGTGCCATGAGTTGGATATGGCTGGAATTAGCTTAGACTTCGCTAGGTTACGCGCTAACCCTGACTTTAATAGTACTCCTACTGGTCCTTCTTCAGACAGGTTTAACACGAGTGCGGCATTAAAATTAGTGCCAGTGTTTGATGAAGGTAATGTGCTAGAGTTCTTTAAGGCTTTTGAACGGGTGGCCACTAGGTTGTCTTGGCCCACCGAGATGTGGAGTGTATTGATTAGGTTAGTAGGAAAGGCCATTCAGTGTGCCAGATTATGGAAAAGTTAAGGCATTGATTCTCAAGGTGTGTATGACTTGGTCCTTGAGGCTTATCGCCTGAAATTCCGTAGTTCTGTAAAGCCCGATACTACGTCCTATGTGGAGTATGCCCGTCCTAAGGAGGAGCAGTTTGAATGACTGGGTAAAGAGTCGCCAGGTGGTCTCCTTCTCCTCCTTGATGGAGCTGATGCTACTTGAGGAATTTAAAAAAACATGTAGTAAAGAACTTAGAATTCACCTGGAGGAGCTTAAAGCGTGTAGCTTAAATAAAGCCACTCAGATAGCTGAAGAGTATGTTTTTAACACACCGTGTAGGTAACAGTAGTTTTGGCCCATCAGCTTTCAAATCCCAGCCTGCCAGGCTAAACAATAATAATTAGAGATCTAATAACCCCTTCAAAACAAAGGTTGAAGCTAGCCAGAGAAATAACTCGAGTGGAAGGAACATTCGGGCATTTTCCCAGCATAACCAAAGTTCTAATAATGTTGGTAGAGCTACAGGAACTTGTTTTTGGTGCCACAAGCAGGGGCACTTTCAAGCTCGGTGTCCTGCCCGGAGGAACATAAGGGGAGGTAACAAAAAAATGCCCCTATATCTTTAATAGCTAATGCCCCCTACTTACCCTTAATAACTGAAAAAAAAAGTTGAGTGTTCCCCAGGAACTGAAGGAAGGGTTAGGATTAATGGTAGTGGAGGCGAAAATATTAGCTCCCCTTTGTGTGACTTTTATGACAAATATATTTGGCCTGGCAGATTGGTTATTGATAATAAAGCTGTGAAAAAAAATAACATTCTTAAGGACACTGGGTCTGCTCGTTCTTTGGTGTTGGAAAAGGTGTTGGAAAAAGTTTTGAACGATGTTGCTGAGTATTCTGGCAATTATGTGGTCCTGGGTGGGTCCCTGAATACTGTGGTTTCTGTGCCTTTTGGTGGAGGTAGAGGCCATCCTTCCTGTAGGTAGTGATGGTAGTAGTTTTATATAAAATATTTAATCCTGATTAGGAGGTACGGATGATTTAACAAAACCAAGGTTCTGTGTGATTAGAGGTTTGTTGTACGAGTTAGTCGTCCTGTGAATCACGGGTGAAACCAAAACCTCTCGGTAGAACATATTGTGGTACCTACAAAATATCAGAATGATATCCTTAGTTTAGCTCATGAGGATCCCTTTTCCGGCCATTTTGGAGTTTGGAAAACACATGGTAGATTAGCAAAATATTTTTCGTGGCCGGGATTGAAATCCTCGGTGAAGAAATTTGTAAGAAGTTGCAAAACCTGTCAAGTAATGGGTACACCCAATAAACCCATTCCTGAAGCCCCTTTGCATCCAATTCCTGCAATTGGGGATCCTTTTGCAGATTTGGTTGTTTATGTGGTTGGGCCTTTGCCCCGAACTAAATCTGGATTTACTTAACTTCTGACTATAATGGACAGAGCGTCTAGGTTTCCTGAAGCTTTTCCAATGAGGAAAATTACTCAAAGGTAGTGTTTGAGAAACTAATCGAATTTTTTTTTCCAGGTACGGGTTTGCCTCGTAAAAATTCAAACTGATTGTGGCACGAATTTCACGAGCAAGGTATTTAGAGGTAAATGTGCTGAACTGGCCATTCAGCACATTACCAGTGGTACCTTACCACCAGAGGAGTCAGGGCGTAGTGGAAAGGCACCACCAAACCCTTAAGTCTATTCTAAAAAAGTACTGTTATGAGCAAAGAGAGGATTGGGATAAAGGTCTTCCTTTTGCTCTCTTTGCTATATGTAATCATCGTAATTCTTCCACAGGGGTAGCTCCATTCGAGTTGATTTTTGGACATAAAGTATGCGGTCCTCTAGAAATTTTCCATGAGTCGTTAGAGGTTAATCACAAGAAAGAATTGAATGTGGGTGAGTTCGTTGAGGACCTGAGAAAGAGATTATCGGCTGCCTGGATATTTGCCCATGGATAATTTAGTGTGTCTTAGGCCTCAATGAAGGAAATTGATGATATGAAAAGTAAGGCATGTTCATTTGAGCCTGGTGAGCTTGTTTTGGTTTTGAGTATATGGGGCCTTGAAGTGGAAGCTCCTGGGACCAAACGGAAGTGCCGGATATTCCATATCAATAGACTGAAATCCTACACAGTTGGTAGACTTGACCCTCTAGCTATACTATATGAGCCAGTATCTCTAGTGTTAGAACAGACGTTAGAAGAACCATCCGGACTTGTTTTTGCCAGGTATCTTCATATGCTTTGACAGGTAATATACAAAATTTGAAACAAAACTTTAGTAAAGAAAGGGTTTAGAGCATCTGGAATTGAAAATCTCTCTCTCTCTCGTCTCTCTCTCGCCTCTCTCTCTGGTCATTGCAGGTTGCAAAGACCTACTTCCAACCGCTTAGACTTGGATATAAAATAAAAACTTTTATCTGCGCTATCCGTTTCCATGTAAGTTTAAATATGTATGTTACCATTTGGTGCATTTGTCGTTACACATTTATACATTCGTTGTACGTGGATAAGTTTTTCATTATTGGAAATAGACTGCCGCTTATCAGTTTCTTTTCGAATCTTTTACATTTTCAAATCTCCGAAAGGAGCTGGCTGGATGGCTGCCAAGAGGCAGCATCCATAGATCAAAGGCATATTCATTTTTCAAATTCTTTCACTCACTCGAAATGTCGTAAAAAGTCAGTGGCGAAATACTTTTCTGATACGAAAAGAGACAACGGAATCATATCATAGAGCTCTCTCTCTCTCTCTCTCTCTCTCTCTCTCTCTCTCTCTCTCTCTCTCTCTCTCTCCTGTATAATGTACTAAACTTTTAACTAACTCCAGCAAGTGCACCAAAGGAAGCGCTTATTAGCTAATCTACTGAGCGTTGACAACCTTCTTTCCTTCCAGGACGTGATGTTTCCATTTTCGCTGTTTGTCCTGACCACCCTTGGCATCTTAGTATATGCTTTGGCAGTGTCGAATTTCCAATAAAGATCGACGATCACTTGCGAATTGTTGTGCAGTATAATTTTCATATAAATTTTAAGAATGGATTCAGGATGGTATCGTGGACAATATGTTTTATTTATTGTTCTCATTTCTATCGTTTTAGGGGAATAACTTAGTTATTGGATAATGGACGGACGGACAGAGAGAGAGAGAGAGAGAGAGAGAGAGAGAGAGAGAGAGAGAGAGAGAGAGAGAGAGAGAGAGAGTTTTAGTTTGCTACTAGGGTAGCAAGAACACATGATTTTAATACGACTGAGACACAATGGCTACTGTGGATGAAGGCAAGATCAGATGATTTATTTACTGAGGAATATTAATACTCATCATAGCTTGCAAGATGTATGCGAGTATTTCTGTTGCTATATATATAATACATATATATACATATATATATATATATATATATATATATATATATATATATATATATATATATGTATATATATATATATATATATATATATATATATTTATCATATATATAATCTATGTATATATTATTTTTGCGAGTAATTGGGTTCTCGACGACTTATTATGCAGTTCAGGTCATTTGGAAAAATCTTTATGGATAACGTTGGAATAGCTCTCTCTCTCTCTCTCTCTCTCTCTCTCTCTCTCGTCTCATCTCTCTCTCTCTCTCTCTCTCTCTCTCTCTCTCTGTGTCTCCTCAAGCTCATGAAGAATGTAACTGATTGTCAACATCACGACTGATACTTCCCCGAACTCGGACAAATCTCATAGATTGGAAGTTTTTCCCAGAGCGAGGAGGAGACGAGAGTGACGAGGATAATCATTTTTGCCCTAAAAAAAAAAAATCATGATTTTAGAATTAATGATATCTACTCAAATAGTAAAGAATTGAATACAAAATTTTGGCTAAAGGCCAATCACTGGGACCTTTGAGGTTATTCAGCGCTGAAACGGAAATTGACAGTAAAGGTTTGAAAGGTGTAACAGAGGAAATCCTCGCAATTGCACTATGAATCAGTTGTTAGGAGAGGGTGGAAGTACGATGGAAGAAAGAGAATATGAAAGGAGGTACAGTAAAAAGAATGAAACGGGTTGCAGCTAGGAGCCGAAGACATGCTGCAAAGAACCTTAAGTAAGGCCTAAAAAAGTGTTGCACCGCATAAGTGCGCTGACGGCATTGTCCCTGGAGGAAAACCTCGCAGTTGCACTTTGAAACAATTGTTTAGAGAGGGTGGAAAGTCAAAGGGGACGGCAGAAACTACGAACAGAGGTACAGTAAAAGAAATGAAAAAGGGATTGCAGCTACGGGCCGAAGGGAACGCCGCGAAGACCCTTAAAAAAGTAATTCTAAAGTGTACCACTTGCGATGCGTTGATGGCACTATTCGCCCTACGGGTTATGAAAACATTAGGTTAGCCTGTGTATATTCAGTAAAGCAATTGCTGCCATAAATTTATAATGATTTTTTTCCCTACAATAAGTATGATAGAAGAAAGAGAAACCTGAAGCTCGTCGAATAATTCTAGCGGATAACATTCAGCGTCAAATTTCGTTTTTCGAAATTATACTGCAAGTATAACTTTAATGTTAACAAATTTAATTACTTTTTACACTGTACATTCATCGTTATATAAGCTGAAGCCTACTATGCTCACGAATGCCATAGTTTTGTCTGGTTTGAAATTGGCTACCTAAAGTTATTGAAGGTGAATATAATTATTTTCAGCACATTAACTTTGATAAAAATAAAAAAAGCTAATACGATGACCTACCAGATTATTAATCTTCAAAGCATCCACTCATGGATATTACCAAGTAATGCCACTCCATTTCGAGTTTATTATACCTATATTCATGGCAAATAGTAATGAAGTAAGGGCATGATTGCATAGCCATGAAAATCATTGATATTATATATACTGGTTGAATCAAAGCACCCAATTTATTTCCTTGTATTAACGCAATTCTGTACTTTAAATAGTAATTGGGAATCAGTCGGCATCGCCGAGAAATATTACCACGAAACTTCCTGCTTTTTAGTTGCCTCTGGTTGAATGGTATAAAAAAAAAGTTTTAGAATCAAGTGTTCGCTGGCCGTCGTCTAAAATCCAATTTGTTGACGAAATATACTACATGAAACCGAGAGAGAAAACGATGAAAAGAATTTGGCAAGGAAGTCAGAGATTAGGTAGTAATGGAATCATAAATTTTGATTGAAGGATTTACATATTGTTTCTTCATGCATAATTTAACAAGATTTCCTTTTGGGTGCATAATTTTATTATCAACATATAAAATCGAAGGCTGTTCCCTTTTTGGCATACTCACTGCATTCTCGGAAATCTAAAACTATACATTCCTAGAGATAAAGCAAATTTAATTGTAAACTATATATTTATATGCAACGGAATTAATAAATAAATTAATAAATGACAATAGTTTTATTTCCCCGAGGTACAAAAAATATTAATTTCTATGATTTTCCCTTTTGATGTAAGCTATGAAAGCGACATCCGTAATTTCTGATTTCCTAAATATGAAAATATCTTTAATTTAATTATTTCAGCTGAATATTTTGGCACGTCATCTTAATATGAAAGCCACGAGAAACTGGTAAGTGCAATACGTAAGAATGCTGCTTGAAACATGCAAAAAAGGTTAAGATAAATGTCATCAGCTCTAAAATAACCAGTTGACTTATCTTATTTTAGTTTTCTGTAAAAAGAAGACTATTATGATGGTTATTTGTCTGTCCGTCCGCGCTTTTTCTCTGACATCAGATATTAAAATCTACTACCAAGGATAGAGGGATACAAATTCATATGTTGACCATCCACCCTCAAGTCATCAAACATACCAATTTGCAGCCCTCTAGCCTCAGTAGTTTTTACTTTATGTAAGGTTAAAATTAGCCAAAATCGTGCGTCTGGCACCGCTAAAGGCACCAGCAACACAGACCACCACACCAATCAGCCGTGGCTGAAAGATTCGTGGACCGAGGTTGCTTCATAACTGGTATTTACATAACATTACAAAACTCAGCTCTTAACTGGCTCTATGACCGTATAATCCCAATTCTGAAACAGCGTGAAAGCGAAAACGTGAGATGCGGACAACAGAACATTCTTCCAATCAGCGGCAATCAGCTAATTACAAGTTTGCCAGGTTTAAAAAAGAAATAGGCTATAGCATACATCTCGGGAATTTGCCTTAGGGAGCCATAAAAATATAACAGTTGCGAAATGAAAGGAACTGGTTTTCCCTGTCTCACTCAAGCTGGAGCTTAATTCTGAATGGGAAAAGTACCGAGGACGGAATGTGCTACAGTAATAGCTGAGCTACTCTGTAGAAATGACCATTTGAACTTGAAGCCTTTCTGTTTTGTTAGCATCCGAATCTTTGTATTAAATCAAGTTTAGCAAAGCTTTTCGCTAATAATTGCAGATGGGAACATGCAAGTAAATGTTCTAAATAATATTAATGCATGCGGTATACGTGTGTGAGTGTGTATGTGTGTGCGTGTGTGTACATATGCAAGCTTGGAAGCGGCAAATTGTAATTTAATTTATAGATATGATTTCACAGATTTTGGGCATTATGCCAAGCACTGGGGCAACTAAGGCCATTCAGCGCTGAAACGGAAATTGATAGTAAAAGGTTTGAAAGGCATTACAAGAGGAAATCATCGCAGTTGCACTATGAAACAATTCTTGAGAGGGGGTGGACAGTAATATGGAAGAAAGAGAATATGAACAGAGGTACAGTAGAAGAAATGATAGTGGTTGCAGCTAGGGCCGAAGGGACGCTGCAAAGAACCTTAAGTAATGCCTACATTGCACCGAACGAGGTGCACTGATGCCACAAACCCCCTACGGGGCGGTAAATGGTGCTACTGAGTAAACGGATTCCAGGTGCTAACAGCTATTTCTGACATAGGTCAAGTACACTTATACCTCAAATTTCAAAGCGGTGATTTCTATTAACGCCATAAAGTAATCTATAATAACCACACTGCGATATGTAGGGTCTAATCTCACCAACACCATATGTTTGATTAAACGACTCATTAAATCAGCTGGATTTTTAATCTGTAAGGAAAATTGAATGATTGATTAGACTTGAACTGAAAGCACAAGTAGCTATGTTTGTTTTTCATTTAGTTCCACTGAAGGTTGTACAACTTTGATGGCTCCCTTTGAATAATTCAAGCGGCTCGAAAAACTTATGAAATCCTCTGCGAGTATTATTTCCTAGATTACGAAAGCGAGCTCTTATCCCAAGATCGAAATTATACGTTAATATAAAATTCTATGAATGCTTTATGGCATATAAATTGTTTCAATGACTTATCCATATTGATGTTTCAGATTCTTTGTAGAGAATATTTATTCTCTAATTCCCTAAAATCTTTTTCCCCCCATTTCATCAGATACTGAGAATTTTGATTTGGATCCATCACGATTCACGTCATCATTTCATGACCTTAAAATCCCCCTGCCTTCTCGAAATCTCGCTCTTGTTCCCAGCAAAATCTGAACGTCCTCTTTTCCCCAGAAAAGGCTATCGAACACTCCGTTCATCTCTCTGCCTGAGATATACATATGAATAACAGCGTTTGGTATAAGCTGTACCTAATGGCAGAGATGGCAAAGAAACTGAACAAGAGAGATATTAGGATGGAGAAGGAATATCGACATGAGCTCTCCTGAAATCCGGCGTGAACTCCCAAGGCATTCATGGCAAATCTCAAGCTTATGTTTCTTTTCCTAGCTTTCCATTTTTCTTAGTTTTACCACCTTCGCCCATATTCAACATGATACCGGATGGATGGATTTTATGTTTCGTATTTAGAATTTTGTCTATACCGAGGAAAGGGTAATAAAGAGTAGTTGGCTGGACAAGCAAACAAACGCAACGCACACATAAACATACACACACAATATATATATATATATATATATATATATATATATATATATATATATATATATATATATAGATATATAGATATATATAATATATGACTGGTAAAAATGTTTTTACAACCGAATTCCATTTAATAAAAGGAGCCCATAAAAACGCCAAAATATAGAAAGAAAATACTATGTTTTTGCGTTTTTATGTGCTCCCTTTATTATAATGCATATATATATATTATATATATATATATATATATATATATATATATATATATATATATATATATATATACATACTACATACATACATACATAGTTTTTTCACTTCGTTTCCCAAGATGAAATGGCAGTGCTTTGTATTCTTGGTCCCTCCATCGCCCCAACTTATCAGTGTAAATCCTGGGCTGTCCAAATCACGCAGATGAAAATCAGTACAAAAGCGCTACCAAATCCAAATTATATTTTAGGTTTGGTCGCAGGCTCAACCTCCAATGAAACTTTGCAAAATAAGTTTGACAGTGACTGGATATCCTTGGCTTACAAATGGTGACATTTGCTAGAAAGATGATAAATGTGAGGTGATGGGCCTTAACTGTTATCAATAGGTAACTTCTTTCATTCTCATAGAATTAAACCTGTCCTCACAGTCGATCAGTCAAATTACCATGGAATATCCAATTTGTTTTTAGAATCTATTTCTTCGCCAGCATTGATCGCTTTTTTTTCTTTTTCTTCGTTTCAAAGGCAACTGTTACACTAAACTACCATCGCCATTGTTTAAAAACCGGTATTATTCTTTGCCTGTTTCGCTGTACAGCGCTGAGAGATGCTACTGAAAACAGGTTATGTTAAATGTTGAAATAATATGATCTTAGAATGACGTTCCAATATAGAAACTGCACTCTGATCTTCGTATCATACACGTGGAGACATACTTATAAATAAAAACGTAAATATAATCTCTCTCTCTCTCTCTCTCTCTCTCTCTCTCTCTCTCTCTCTCTCTCTCTCTCTCTCTCTGAGAAGGCAGGCTGTTAGCGCGAAAAAACTGAAATTAGTGGAGACGTTTTAAGACAGATAGAGACAAGATGTTTCCAGAGATTGGATCAGGAAACCTTTGCTGGAGTTGCGAAGACAAAATTGGACCTAGGAAAACAAGCTTCTCCTCTGGCCTCTCCACTCCAGATTTCCCATTGATGTCAAAGATACTGACAAAAATCCATTTTTTAAAACTCACATTGTAGCATGCGTCAATTCAGGACTCTCGCATTTTTCGACTTTATTGAATTTTCTCCATCCAAAAGACCGTGTAAAGTAAGAAAACACGAAAAATGTGGCTCGTTTTTCAGTATAGAAAACTCAGGTGCTTTACCCTGACTTTTTTTACCTTTAGATAGACGTGGCACAAAGAGAGCCAGCGAAAATGAGGCCAATTCGTCTCTCTGTCAAATAAATCACAGACACTCCCAGACGCCTGGCCTTCGATCCCTTAACGTCATCATAAATTAGCTTAGTGTCAAAATAAGCACAGCTACTCCCTTTTTATATTCCCCAAACCAAGGTAAACTCTAACTCAACAATCCCGACTACTGGCGTTGAATTAAGGGGTTTGTTTGTTTGTATAGTGTTTTTATGTTGCATGGAACCAGTGGTTATTCAGCAACGGGACCAACGGCTCTAGGTGACTTCCGAACCACGTCGAGAGTGAACTTCTATCACCAGAAATACAAATAATTGACCCCTCAATGAAATGTCCGAGAATTGAACTCGTGGCCACCAACCACGTCACTGAGGCGCTGTTGAATTAAGGGGCCCAGATTATCACTGCTACCGAATAATCATCTCTTGTTTATGAGTCACCCGTATCTCACTCACAATCCCTATTGTATTCAATATATTGTGGTGGGACATTGCGTTAAAATGCTATATTTTTTAAATTTAGTTTCTCATTATAATTTATTTTTTAAAAAAATTTTCGAAGAGAAAATATATGCTCCCGACTAGCCCTGTAACCTTGAGGAAGAACTTACTAATGAATAAAAGGCAGCTCATTCTTCATCTTTACCGAACTGACATAGGCATTAACAGACAAGTAAAATGATAAGATTTGTCAAGAAAAGGGTCTAATTCCTAGAAAACTATTAAAAGCTATAGTCAACAAAAAGGCTTGAGTCTTAATACCTTTCCTGTTCATTTCTCGTGTTCCCGGAATTAAAACGTACCTAAAGAAATCTACAAGTTAAGAGGACATTGTGGCTTCATCAATTCCACTTCGTCATTTTGTGTTTGGATGACAGATGTTAATTGGTGATTTTGTTGTTATTTAATTCGAGTAACAATTTTTGTTGTTGTTTCTGACATTTCATAATCAAACGAAGGAAAATCTTGAATTTCTGAAACAATTCAGTTTCAATCCTCCTCCTCCGCCTCCTCCTCCTCCTGCTTTGAGAAGATTAATTGTAAAGATTAGGAACTATTGTTGAATGCTCCGCTCAAAAAGAAACTATAAATAAGTTAAAATAAATAAGGAAAAAAAAAACGTCAACATATTCTAAATGGAAACGCCCCAACACATTCCTTTAGGATATTTGGGTCAAAACAAACAAAAACGATTTAGCTAAATTTCACAGCGACCGATTCCTCGTTCATCTCTTTTCATAGAACTTTCCCCTTGATATTTATTGGTGTGGAAAATACAAGGGGGAATGAAGCAATGCAAGGAGAATCATCTATTGCTTTGCAATTCTCCTGTCGGCTGTTATGATTGCATTTCCATTTATGGTGGGTGAGTCGATCTGGAGATGAAACATTTAATCTCGTTTAATCGAAGGAGAAGATTCGATAACTTCAAGAAAAAAACAAAGAAAACGTGGACAGTCATAAAGCAGCTTTACATATTATGAAGAGTCGATTAAAAATTGTGAAAAAAACGAAATTAGTAAAGATTAAGAAATATTTTTTACATTTGACATAAATTTCAATTTAAGAGTTCGTAACATCCTTCTGATTATTTCTCAGTATTTATTATATAAATATACTTTCATAGTTAAAGCCCTTGGTCGTCTAATCTAAATAAAATAAATCACAGCCCATACGTGGAATTTCATAACCCATGTTGCTATCAGTTGTGTGTCCTATTTTTAAGAGTGCTTTTAACCGCGTTGCTTTAAGGAAATACTTACATATATATAATGCATATTCTTAAACTTATGAGCCAAAACGCCAAAGAACACTGGTCTGAAAACACCCTTACTGGGACAGAATTATGCACGGGGCTTCTTACAACAATTAGAAAAGAGAACCTAACCATTCAGATTCAAAACACCAAAATAGAGTTCTGTTAACCTTTCTTATATTAGCTCAAAAAATGTATTGGATGGCAGTATGTGGTTTGTATAGTGTGGTCAATAAAACTTGGTAACAGTTAAGTATACCACGATCACCTATGTCACAATAATTTACGTTTCGTCATGTAACTTTCTCTCAATGGAATATTAGCTCCCACTACAAAAATAGATTTTGTAATGTTTTACTAATCCATTTCACTACAGTATTTCTAAATATATTTTCCAGGATGAGATAGAGATTTTAATTAAATCGCATTGCATTCCCTCTATTTTTCTTCGTGTAATGAAAAAAAAAATTAAATTTTATAGCAGTAAAATTTACCGCTTTCCTGCATTAAAAAAGAACAATACATTCTTTTATACTTGACTCAATTCCAGTAAGCGGGAGACCTCACGGCAATAATCGTTTTCCTGCTCCAAAAACACCTAATGCCATTTATTTACATTCATACTTAGTAGTATAATCCACAAATCGTGCTTTTAATATTTAAAATTCGTGTAGCCTTAATTTTACATGTCCACAAAAACGTTATATGATCGCATTTCGTGCTAAAATAGACTCTGGACAGCAATCAAATTAAAACTTATATTTCTAATGAATTTTATAACGATTCAAAGCTTTATTAATTAAATTTCGGAACCATTTAGGTATTTAGATTCCAGACCTTTTTATTTCACACACACACACACAAAATCTAACAAGGTTTCTGCTCTGGAAAGACTAACCCTCAAACAAAATGACAAACGAGTACAGCAGAAAGACTCTGGTCAGATGGAAATTAAAGAGAAAAATACAACACGGAAGAGACGAGACACCGACAGAAAATGAATTCATATCAACGGGAATTTTTCCAATGTCAAGAGGAAATTTTGATCAAATATACAAACAGACAAATAAAAAACTAATTTCCTTTTGGTATCCTTTTATAAAATAAAAGGAAACCAAAAGGAAATTAAGAGTAGAAGAATGATACCCAAATAGAATGTTCACTTTCGCATAATGACGTCACTGAGGACACACACCCAGGTGGCATTCAGAATAAAAAAACTGTGATGGAAATCCGCACCCCTCCCCCCCCTCTCTCCCTCTTCCGTACAGAAATACGGCCCTCACTTCACCTCACATGGTACACTGTAGGCATTACTACAGGTTGCTTGCATCGTTCCTTCGTTCACTACCTGCACCCAGTTTCTAGAACTTTTTTTTTTTTTTTTTTTTTTGCTGTCCAACTCCCTGTTTTCAGTCTTGAGCACTGAATAAGTGAAAGTACCCGAGTTCTTCAATCAAATCAAGTTAAGAGGAACATCCATCGAGGAACTGTAATATTATAAAGGATTTTTATTTTTCTTGTAGTACTTTCGTACTGCAAAATAATAATAATATAATAATAATATAATATAATAATAATATTAATATAATAATAATAAATAACAATAATTAACACACTGCTGACATCACAATTAGTGTTGCATGGATGTCTAATAACCACAATATCAAGTAGTTACCGATGGTTCCACCTACCCCAAATATAAGAAGAAAATGATACGAGCAACAGCAGAAAAAAGCAAAATAGTAATTCGAGGGCTAATGTGACTGACGATTACATGCCAAAAATGTCATTGGAATTTCAAACATTCCGACATATCGTCGGTCTCGAATATTACGCCGAGTATGTTCTTTTGGAAAAAAAATATTACTTTACAAATTCGATTTATGACAGAAAGCAACGAGGTGTCATTACTATGGGTACTGACCAAGCTCTTTTTAAAACCTGGAGCAGATCAGAATAGTGGAAATAGATAGTTCCTATGAATAACAGTGTCATTTATTTCTCAAGGCTGTTAAAACTGAATTTTCACTTTCCATTTCAAGCAATTCAATCTTCCTTTACAAAAATAAATAAAATAAATAAATAAGTAATTAAATAAATAAGTAAATAAATAATAACAGTGTACTTAATTCTCCAGGCTGTTAAAACTGAGTTTTCCCTCTCCATTTCAAACAAACCAATCTTCCTTTACAAAAAAAAAAAAAAAATTAATAAATAAATAAACAATAAAATAACAGTGTATTTAATTTTCCAGGCTGTTAAAACTGAGGTTACCCCTCTCCATTTCAAACAAGCCAATCTCCATGTAAAAAAATAATAAATAAATAAAGTAATGAAATAAAATAAAAACAAAATAAAAATAAATTAAAACAACTAGTGCCCCATATTGCCTTATTCTATACAATGCCGAGGAATAATATATTACTATTTAAATCTTTCACTTGGATTCTGACAGAATCAAGATTCGCGGGGAAATTGCCCTCTGGCAGCAGGACTCGCTCAGGAATGAACTGCCAGATCAGACATTTGAAGTCAGCAGTGAATATTCATAGACGCTCTAAACTCTTTGCAACTGTTTAAACAATTTCTACATCACATCCGTATAAATATTAGTTATAAATTCCCAAATAAAATAAGCAAATGCAACATCATACTTATATAATAAAGAACGTAAATCTTATACATCATTTTTAGAACGGAAAAAAACTCTCTCTCTCTCAAACACTCACACACGCGCATACAAAACTGCAAGTGTGGGAATGATGGTTTACGTCAAGGTGCATTTACATATACAACGTATATACAACATTCACTGTTTTAACACACGTATGCGATCAAATAATGTTCTTTCCATTTTATTCTTGGTCAATTTAAATTTGTAGATTTTCCTTGCATTTATCTAAATAATAAAAAAGTAAATAAATAAGAATATATATATATATATATATATATATATATATATATATATATATATATATATATACATATACATATACGCATACATATATACATGCATACATATGTCATACATTATCGTGTCAGTCAGGCGATGGCTTCATTTGCCTCGCAGCGAGGGACCTAATTAAAAGGTGATTTGGTCTAATTTGAATGTTTGCCTCCTAATCAACGTACTCATCAAAAACGTTTTACACATTTAAACGTTTTTCCACTGGTTATTTGCAAATGAAGTGTTTTAATTGTATTAAACTGAGGATATCAGAATACATCAGCTGATTTAGTGTAATAGGGGAAATTGTTGCCTCTTAGTTGTTGATCTGTTCAATATGGGTACATTTCCTTACATTTTTTCTTAATAAGAATAACTTTGTCGTTCTGTTGTTTATTCTCTACTGTTCTATGACCAATGTCTATGTTCTATTATCAATGTCTAAATACAATTCGCATATCCTGCGTGTTTTCGCTGTTCGTAAAATCCTGCATTCTAGCAAAATATTTAAAGAAGTAAATACAAAGTGAGAACAAAAACAGGTAGACAAAACTACCAGGTTCATAATGTGAATTCATTATATCAAAATATGCTCTGAATGTTCTAGATTATGACTCAAGTGCCAAATAATCCAAATTAAAATTGCGTTTGTTAATTAGATCATTACAGATTCACAGAGAAATATTGTGACCAAAGTTTTATTTGTTTCCCCTTAACAAAGGTAAATCTGCGAATAAATAAACACATGAAAGATAAATCTCTGTACAAATTGAAACAAAAGGAGGTGTCATTTTAGCCTACTGTACCTGAGGGAACCAAGAAAACGAAAATGTATCCATGACCCAATGTTGGAGTGACGAGGCAAACGCTGACGGATTCAGTTGGATTCTTTTCATTTTAATTTTAGAGGACCAGTAGTTTTAATTTCCAGTCTTTGTTTCTCTAAAGGCTATATTTGTAATTTGTATGGGCTAAGAGTTATTATCGATACGAGGGAAGGTCGCAACGAAATATAGAAGCATTTAGCTAATTACAATATTTAAGAAAAAAAAAAAAAAAAACTAGAATCGATACCTCAGCGTAAGCCACAATAATATGTTGTATTTGGTCAATGAATAATATAATGCCAGTACCATCATAAGGGGAAAGAATTTCTCCATTAAATGATATATGACAATTTGTCCATTTTTCCACCTACGAGTCCGTGCATCACATGACAGCTGCTCGAAAAAATCAAACCTATCAACAGCCACTTTGGACTGCTCGCTGTGCTAGATTTCGTTCTTACAGTATCCAAAGTGTTTCTCTTTATTTTTCTTTCCTTAATTTCTAAAAATATTCTTCGTTTCCTGCTGTGAATCCCTTCTGTTAGAGTTACCTCTGGTTTTTTGCATTCCACCGTTCACTATTTAATATAGGCCTGATCTCAATTCTAAATTAAATTCCCGGGGACAGCATTGAGCTTTTTGCCCCAGCTGAAGAATTAACTTGACCCGGAATCAACTACGTGGCTCCTTGAACGCGTACTTGGCGATTCCTTCCTCTAATGTCACTCTTCTTCATCAATACAAAATTAAACAGCCAGACTTGGGCCAGCAGTTCTACCAAGAGGAGCAGAT
>NC_087210.1:14822175-14827175 GCF_015104395.2 Macrobrachium nipponense | reverse complement strand
CAACAATAGTGCATATTTTATTGTCATGTCAGCCAATGGACGATCAGAATCTTAGCGAAGCCCACGAGCTCTTTATAAGGCGAATAAGTGGCTGGCCTTGTTGGATTAGACTTATTTTTGTAATATTTTTAAACAAAGGTGTCTTTGGCATACTTGAATGCGCTAATGCTCAAATACTTTAAACAAAATTCGTTGAAATGAGTAGGATTTCATCTGCAGTATTATCCTTCCTAATAATTTTTTTTTGACACTTGTGTTTGTAATCTGTGCGTGGGTAAATATTTATTTATAGTTCAATATGTACTTGAATTCATGCTTACCTACGTAACTACGTAAATGAAATTCGTTTATCGCAGCGGAGAGAGAGAGAGAGAGAGAGAGTGTGTATGTTAGTGTTTTGAATAATTGTGCTTAATTGGAGGAAACTAGAAGAATATGCAGTATTATTATAGAGGGAAAAGAAGAAATGCCAGAATGTTAACGAACAAATGGATAAAAGAGGCAGATGGAATACTTTCTTACGGGAAATACCGTACATGCGTATCTGTGTATTACGTAAAACTATGTGCATATAAACATTCCATTTAATATTCCAACGCATGCATGCATACTTATTTGTAACAGAAACACCCGATCACGCACTGATGCCTTTCATTCTTTACACACTCGAGCAGATCTCGTCATATAAAGAAAGCATCTGAGGTTCACGATAATTTTCCGTCACGAGGATCATAAACCGTTTCCCTTCTGTGAGTTGCGTCTCCCTATATATATATATATATATATATATATATATATATATATATATATATATATATATATAGTAGAGGAAAAGACCCCATATAGACTTCACTTTTCTAGCCCCGCCCCCCGCCCCCCACCCCCCCCCAAGGGGCGTGGCTACCCCCCCTCCCCCCTCCTGATAGGCTCATGTACGTACGTGAGGCCTAAAAAGGGGCGGGGCAACCCCCAAAACCCCCAAAAGGGGCGTGGCCACCCCGACCCCATATAGACTCCACTTGTCTGGGGGGTGTTCTCCCCCTTGACCCCCATATCGACTTCCACTATTCTGAGGGGCGTGGCCACCCCGACCCCAAATTGACTCCATTTGTATTATAAGCTCATGTACGTTACATGAGCTCATAATTGACTCCATTTGTCTTACAAGCTCATGTACGTACATGAGCTCATATTAGGGGGGCGTGGCCTCCCCTAACCCCAAATAGACTCACTTTTTCTACCCCTGTGACGTCACGTAACTCTAAGGGAATAAAACCATTCTTTCAACCCCTCACCCCAAATTGACTCCACTATTCTACCCCTGACGTCACGTAACTCTCTGGGGAATAAAACCATTCTTTCAAAACCCCTGACCACAAATTGACTCCACCTTTCCTACCCCCTGTGACGTCATGTCCCCTTTAATTGTTTTCAAAGTAACCGGGACGTTTACCTCATCCTCCTCCTATAAAATCTCTAAATTTATATATGCACAGTGCGAATATACTCTCTCTCTCTCTCTTCTCCCTCTCTCTCTCGCTCCCCCCTCCCTCCCTCCTCCCTCTCCCTCCCCTCTCTCAGCCGTTACATTTTGTTATATATATATATATATATATATATATATATATATATATATATATATATATATATATATATATATATATATATATATATATTATATATATATATATATATATATATATATAATACGTATATTTAACAATTTGATATCTCCCCCAATAACCACATCAAAGCCCTAGTATATACCACAAACATCTTCTCCAGCACTTTCCCCACCGTGTATCAAAGACGACGTTTCATCTAAAACCTCAAAGCTTTTAAATTTAGCTAACAAGTTTTTCATATATAAATCTTCCACACACCTTTCCTCCAACAGGGATAAATTCTTTTTCATTATAGCCACGCAACATATTTTCCCAATTTTGCTCATTTCATCACTGAATGTAGCTAACACAGGTAAATATTGATTCAACCAAGTCGTATTAACTAGTCCGCTTTGACCAATGCCAGCGGGAAAGATAACATATTTGCCATAGTCATACGATGATTTAAATAATTCTTCCTCCAATTTCTTGACCGAAGAAAAAAAGTGATTGAACCTCATCTGTTTGCTATCTCTGCCCAAACGATCTGCGTGATCTTCATCTTTGGAATAAGCCACGCTCTTTTGCGCGTATTCATTATCTTCAATTGGAGCGCCGATACCGTATTGGGTTAATAAGGTAGCTATGGTGGGTAGATCAACTTCTTCTTCGCCTTCCCAAGATGTGATATTTTCAGGTCTTTTCAAAATGGCGGACCCTTCAATACCCCTATCACGAAGACAGGCATATGATGCACCAGTGCGAGAATATCGAAAACCTGCCAATTCGGCATACGGATAAGCTCGAATGACGTCCGCCACCACACCGTAATTTACTGGATTCGGTTGATTTGAGACTTAGACTCGAATTAGCGAATAATAACTGGGTTATGGGCGCCCACACAGACGGACATTTAAATGTGCTGAATGTAGAAAAGGCTAAATTATGGATCGATAGTTACCCCACATTATAACGCAATGTCGGCTTTAAATGAAGCGATAGCAGTTAATCCTATACAATATATATTTGATAAGACTTTATACAAGACATACGTTATTGGGCAAAATGAAAATTCGATTTTAATTGATCAGCCTTTTAACAGTTGTATACCTGAAAAAAATCAAAAATCATTGGGGGGGCCATGATTGGCTATGGAAACATTTTCAGGTGATTACGCGACCAATAGTCTATATTTTCAATTTTTCGATTTAAATAATATACATATTACCGTTAATGGGAATACTGTATATAATATTCAATGTAGTTTCCCTAATACCATCATGCAATTATATCACGAGACGCAGAAAAGTATAGGGGGTGGCGGTGATAATCTGATCACTTATGTTAGTTTTAAAAATGGTAGAGCTATTTACTGCTTTAATTTTGTGGTGGAAGATGTTGAAGATTCCATGCCAGTGGAAATTTCGGCAAACCTGCGAATATCGATCAGGCTGGGTACGGCTACGCCTAACCCTTGCATTATTTTACTTTTCGGGGATACCAAGGGTATTTTAACGGTGGATGCGGATAGGGTTATTCAGTGTGATGTTAGGGGTTAAATGGAATGGATACAAAAGAAATTGAAATAAGTTTAAAAGGTTCACTCGGTGACCGGGTTAAATATTTAGGTGTGTTCGCTTCGGATGAAGTAGGATTATTGACATTGCCAGAAAATAGAATTAAACCTTTAGTTTTTATATCTAATACATTATCTTCGTCTACTGATATTGATATTGTTGGTCATTGGGTATGTTTTTACGTGGAAAAATCACCTAGAAATATAATCTTCTTTTTTTATAGTTACGGTATAAATCCAAAAGTTTGTTCGAATGACTTCTCTAAATTTATATATGCGCATCCCGAATATAACCTCTATCGACTAATAAAACAAATACAACCTGATAAACCGTACAAGTGCGGTCTTTACGTTAGTTTTTTTGTTCATTGCGTGAGTCACCGAGGTGTGAAAGCAGTATTATCCTTAATACAAAATGTATTCTCATTCACTCGTTTGGGAGGTAATGATAAATGGATAACGGGATATTATTTTAAATATTTGAAAAAGTTTAAATGTTCACATTGGAGGTCGGGGGTCAAACGTGCTATTACGTACAAGGAATGTCTCCGCATCTTGAACAACTAAGGTAAATGCATATTTTTCTTTGATTTTTATATTACTCCATTTACATTCTATTAAGGATATATTCTATATATGTATCATACACCTTCAATCACATAACTTTTTTTACTTATTTCAGGATGAGCTGTGAGAATCATTCACCCATGAACGTCGGTGATAAACTGCTAAGACGTCTTAGTCGTTTCCTCTTAAACGTTTTTCGGCATATTCAGGTTAAAATAAGGTTACACGTGGAAGTTATATTGGGATGCGTGCTGAGACGGTCTGACAGTGATTAGTGTATTGAATTTGTAAACTGTCTTTATGTGGTCAATAAATCCTTATGAATAATTATATAGGTGTTTTTTACTATGCCCATAATGCATTTGAACGGAAAAACAGGGAAACGGAGAAAAAGAGTGTGTGTTTCTATGGAATCAGGAACTATTATTAAATAAATATATAACACATCGGTTTTTACATACCTTCACCGGGTTGCTCGTTTCCTTCAGTAGTGGGTGGTGGCGAAGTTGGTCGGGGGTTGCACTGTTGTGGGCTGCCAGTGGTAGTTGTTGCATCTCCTGCTACTTCTTCTTCTTCTCCTGCTTCATGGTCATGACCCGTTTTCACCTTCCTAATAAATGAGTTTGGGGCTCCAACACCATAATAGTAATGATGTCTGACTTGAGTGGCTACTTCGTCGGCTGACAGTTCACTACTAGAGTTATTTCCCATATCTGAAAGGGAGGAATAATGACTGTTTTATATATTCCGCTTCTTTCAAAGGGTACATTATTTTATAAGAATATCTATTCCATATACAGATGAATCTTATTGCTGTTTTTAATATTTACTATACTACATGTTCAAGTAAATGGAAAGAGTTTTATATGCTACTTACTGAATAGTGATGGAGGGAAATGACGTTCCGGTCAAGAGGAGAAATACTTGTAGAGACGGAGGGTCGGTGTGTTGCACTTACTCTATACACTTTGGGTAGGGAATAACATCAATTTTCCCTTGTCGGTTGTATTTATGGTGTTCAGTTGGGAAGTAATAATCAGGTGTGACATATGGTGTTTCGATGAAGTATGTATTTCCAAAGATGAAGTTCATGCCTTGTAGCGATAGAATTTATCCCCATTGGAGGAAAGATGTGTGGAAGTTTTATATATGAGTCATATGTGTGTGTGTGTGTGTGTGTGGATGGCCTTTGTCGTGAGGAAATGATAAGACTTGTTTATTCGTGTCTGCGAATCATGGCTGGAGTGATACTG
>NC_087210.1:14797175-14817175 GCF_015104395.2 Macrobrachium nipponense | reverse complement strand
TATCCTCAGTTTAATACAATTAAAACACTTCATTTGAAAATAGCCAGTGAAAAAACGTTTAAACGTGTAAAACGTTTTTGATGAGTACGTTGATTAGGAGGCAAACATTCAAATTAGACCAAATCACCTTTTAATTAGGTCCCTCGCTACGAGGCAAATGAGGCCATCGCCTGACTGACACGATAATGTATGACATATGTATGCATGTATATATATATATATATATATATATATATACACACACACACACACACACACACACATATATATATATAATATATATATATATATATATATATATGTATATATATATATATATATATATATATATATATTCTATTTATACTTTTTTATTATTTAGATAAATGCAAGGAAAATCTACAAATTTAAATTTACCAAGAATAAAATGGAAAGAACATTATTTGATTGCAGGCATGTGTTAAAAGTGTATGGTGTATATACGTTGTATATGTAAAGCACCTTGACATAAACCATCATTCCCAAACTTGTAGTTTTGTATGCACGTCAGTGTGTTTGAGAGAGAGAGAGAGAGAGAGAGAGGAGAGAGAGAGAGAGAGAGAGAGAGAGAGAGCAAGTTTTTTTCCGGACTAAAAATGATGTATAAGATTTACGTTCTTTATTATATAAGTATGATGTTGCCTTTGCTTATTTTATTTAGGAATTTATAACTAATATTTATACGGATGTGATGTAGAAATTGTTTAATCAGCTGCAAAGAGTTTAGAGCGTCTCTGAATATTCACTGCTGACTTCAAATGTCTGATCTGGCAGTTCATTCCAGAGCGAGTCCTGCTGCCAGAGGGGAATTTCCCCGCGAATCTTGATTCTGTCAGAATCCAAATGAAAGATTTAAATTTTAATATATTATTCCTCTGCGTTGTATAGAATAAGGCAATATGGGACACTAGTTTTTTAATTTATTTTTATTTTGTTTTTATTTTATTTCATTATTTTATTTATTTATTATTTTTTTACATGGAGATTGGCTTGTTTGAAATGGAGAGGGGAAAACTCAGTTTTAACAGCCTGGAAAATTAAATACACTGTTATTTTATTGTTTATTTATTTATTAATTTATTTTTTTGTAAAGGAAGATTGGTTTGTTTGAAATGGAGAGGGAAAACTCAGTTTTAACAGCCTGGAGAATTAAATACACTGTTATTATTTTATTATTTATTTATTTATTTTGTAACCAAAGATTTAATTGTTTGAAATGGAGAGGGAAAACTCAGTTTTAACAGCCTTGAGAATTAAGTACACTGTTATTATTTATTTACTTATTTATTTATTTATTTTATTTATTTTAGTAAACCAAGATTGAATTGCTTGAAATGGAAAGTGAAAATTCAGTTTTAACAGCCTTGAGAAATAAATGACACTGTTATTCATAGGAACGATCTATTTCCACTATTCTGATCTGATCCAGGTTTTAAAAAGAGCTTGGTCAGTACCCATAGTAATGACACCTCGTTGCTTTGTCTGTCATAAATCGAATTTGTAAAGTAATATTTTTTTCCAAAAAATTGTTCATTTGAAACAAGAGAACATACTCGGCGTAATATTCGAGACCGACGATATGTCGGAATGTTTGAAATTCCAATGACATTTTCGGCATGGAATCGTCAGTCACATTAGCCCTCGAATTACTATTTTGCTATTGGCTCTTTTTTCTGCTGTTGCTCGTATCATTTTCTTCTTATATTTGGGGTAGGTGGAACCATCGGTAACTACTTGATATTGTGGTTATTAGACATCCATGCAACACTAATTGTGATGTCAGCAGTGTGTTAATTATTATTATTATTATTATTATTATTATTATTATTATTATTATTATTATTATTATTATTATTATTATTATTATTATTATTATTATTATTATTATTATTATTTTGCAGTACGAAAGTACTACAAGAAAAATAAAAATCCTTTATAATATTACAGTTCCTCGATGGGTGTTCTTCTTAACTTGATTTGATTGATGAAAAATAAGCTTTAATATCAAGAACTCGGGTACTTTCACCTATTCAGTGCTCAAGACTGAAAACAGGGAGTTGGACAAAAAAAAAAAAAAAAAAAAAGTTCTAGAAACTGGGTGCAGGTAGTGAACGAAGGAACGATGCAAGCAACCTGTAGTAATGCCTACAGTGTACCATGTGAGGTGAAGTAACTGCCGTATTCTCTACGGAAGAGGGAGAGAGTTGGGGCGGGGGCGGTTTTCCATCACAGTTTTTTTATTCTGAACGCCACCTGTGTGTGTGTCTTCAGTGACGTCATTATGCGAAAGTGAACATTCTATTTGGGTATCATTCTTCTACTCTAATTTCCTTTTGGTTTCCTTTTATTTTATAAAAGGATACCAAAAGGAAATTAGTTTTTTATTTGTCTGTTTGTATATTTGATCAAAATTTCCTCTTGACATTGGAAAAATTCCCGCTGATATGAATTCATTTTCTGTCGGTGTCTCGTCTCTTCCGTGTTGTATTTTTCCCTTTAATTTCCATTGGGCCAGACTCTGTCTGCTGTACTCATTTATTGTCATTTTGTTTGAGGGTTAGTCTTTTCAGAGCAGAAACCTTGTTAGATTTTGTGTGTGTGTGTGTGTGTGTGAAATAAAAAGGTCTGGAATCTAAATACCTAAATGCTTCCGAAATTTAATTAATAAAGCTTTGAATCGTTATAAAATTCATTAGAAATATAAGTTATATTTTGATTGGTGTCCAGAGTCTATTTTAGCACGAAATGCGATAATATAACGTTTTTGTGGACATGTAAAATTAAGACTACACGAATTTTAAATATTAAAAGCACGATATACTACTATGTATGAATGTAAATAAATGGCATTAGGTATTTTTGGAGCAGGGAAACGATTATTGTCATCAGGTCTTCTGCTTATTGGAATTGAGTCAAGTATAGAAAAATGTGTGTTGTTCTTTTTTAATGCAGGAAACCGTTAGATTTTACTGCTATAAAATGTCAAGTTTTTTGTTCCATTGCACGTAGAAAAATAGAGGGAACGCAATGCGATTTAATTAAAATCTCTATCTCATCCTGGAAAATATATTTAGAAATACTGTAGTGAAATGGATGAGTAAGACACATTCACGAGTCTATTTTTGCAGAGGGAGGTAACATTATATTAAGAGAAAGTTACTTGACGAAACATAAAATATTGTGAAATAGGTGATCGTGGTATACTTAACTGTTACCATGTTTTATTGACTACACTATACAAACTACATACTGCCATCCAATACATTTTTTGAGCTAATATAAATGAACGGTTAACAGAACTCTATTTTGGTGTTTTGAATCTGAATGGCTAGGTTCTCTTTTCTAATTGTTGTAAGAAGCCCCGTGCATAATTCTGTCCCAGTCAGGGTGTTTTCAGACCAGTGCTCATTGGCGTTTTGGCTTCTTATAAGTTTAAGAATATGCATTATATATATTTAAGTACTATTTCCATACAGCAACTCTGTCAAAAGAATACTTAAAAATAGTACACGCAACTGATAGCAACATAGGTTAGGAAGTTCCACGTGTGGGCTGTGACTGATTTTATTTAGGTTACACGAACAAGGGCTTGACTATAAAAGTTTTTCTATATAAATATTGAGAAATAATCAGAAGGATGGTACGAACTCTAAAATGAAATTTATGTAAAATGTAAAAAATATGTTCTTAATCTTTCCTAATTTCGTTTTCTCAATTTTTAATCAACTCTCCATAATATGTAAAGCTGCTTTATCACTGTCCATGTTTTCCTCATTTTATTCTTGAGGTTATCGAATCTTCTCCTTCGATTAAACGAGATTAAATGCTTCATTTCCAGACCGACTCACCCACCATAAATGGAAATGCAATCATAACAGTCGACGGAAGAATTGCAGAGCAATATTCCCCCTTTGTATTTTCCACACCAATAAATATCAAGGGGAAAGTTCTATGAAAAGAGACAAACGAGGAATGATTCGCTGTGAAATTTAGCTAAATCGTTTATTTCTCATTTGTTTGTTTTGACCCAAATATCTTACAGAAATATGTTGGGGCCTTTCCTTTTAGAATATGTTGACGATTTTTATACCTTTTTTTTTATGAATATATTTTAAAAAGTACTTGTAGTTTCTTTCTGAGCTGAGCATTCAACAATAATTCTTACTCTTTACAATAAACCTTCTCAAAGCAAAGGAGAGAGAGAGAGAGAGAGAGAGAGAGAGAGAGAGAGAGAGAGAGAGAGAGAGACTGAATTGTTTCAGAAATTCAAGATTTTCTTTCGGTTGATTATGAAAAGTCAAAAACAACAAAAATTATCACTCCAATTAAATAACAAAATCACCAAGTAACTTCTGTCATTTTAATAATTTCATCAAAACGTGAGATTCAGTCTTGTCAAGGAAATTGGGACAAAGAAAAAGTAAATAAAAAAGCCAGAATATTAGTAAGAAAAAGGTGAAAATAAATTCATCCAAACACAAAGTGACGAAGTGGAATTTATGAAGCTACAATGCCCTCTTACCTTCTAGATTTCTTTAGGCACGTTTTAATTTCGTGAACACGGGAAATAAACAGGAAAGGTATTAAGACTCATGTCTATTTTTTTAGGAACTAGACCCTTTTCTTGACAAACCTTATCATTTTACTTGTCTGTTAATGCCTATGTCAGTTCGGTAAAGATGAAGAATGAGCTGCCTTTTATTCATTAGTAAATTCTGCCTCAAGGTTGCAGGGTTAGTCAGGAGTATATATTTTCTCCTCGAAAAAATTTTAAAAGTAAATTATAATGAGAAACTAAATGAAAAAATATAGCATTTTAACGCAATGTCCCATCACAATATATTGAATACAATAGGGATTGTTAGTGAGATACGGGTGACTTATAAACAAAAGATGATTATTGGGTAGCAGTGATAATCTGGCCCCCTTAATTCAACAGCGCCTCAGTGACGTGGTCGGTTTGGGATTGGGCTGCCTCCACGAGTTCAATTCCCGGACATTCCATTGAGGGGTCAGAGATGTGTATTTCTGGTGACAGAAGTTCACTCTCGACGTGGTTCGGAAGTCAGGTAAAGCCGTTGGTCCTGTTACTGAATAACCACTGGTTCCATGCAACGAAAAAACATCATAGAAACAAACAAACCCTTTCATTCAACGCCAGTGGTCGTTGTTGTTGAGTTAGAGTTTACCTTGGTCTGGGGAATTTAAAAAGGGAGTAGCTGGGTTTATTTTGACACTAAACTAATTTATGATGACGTTAAGGGGTCGAAGGCTAGGCATCTGGAAGTGTCTGGTTTATTTGACAGAGAGACGAGTTAGCCTCATTTTCCTTGGCACTCTTTGTGCCACTTATATCTAAAGGTAAAAACAGCTCAGGGTAAAACACCTGAATTTTCTGAACTGATAAACGACCTACATTTTACGCTTTCTCTTACTTTACACGGCCTTTTGGTTGGAGGAAATAGTCTAAAAATGCAAGCGTCCTGAATTGACGCATGCAACAATGTGTTTAAAAAAATGGATTTTTGTCAGTATCTTTGACAGCACTAGAATCCGACATTTTCTTCTGTTTTCAGTATCACTCCGTCATCGGTTAGCTCTCTCTCTCTCTCTCTCTCTCTCTCTCTCTCTCTCAACTTTCCTTTAATCTCTTTTGAAGCAAGTGAAGAATTGCTTAGCAGACTTAAGGTTAGACGCAGATGAAGGCCTATTTCTCCCTTAAGGCCAACGGAAAACAGTAAGCTACTTATGAGAAATAGGAATGGATGGTTTTGTTTAAGGTATCAGCACCAATGGGAAAATCTGGAGTGGAAAGGGCAGAGGAAAAGCCTGTTTTCTTCATAGGTCTAATTTTGTCTTCGCAACTCCAGCAAAGGTTTCCCGATCCAATCTCGAGAAACATTTCCTTGTCTCTATCTGTTTTGTTGCTATCCTAATTAAAACGTCTTCACTAATTTTAGCTTTTTTCGCGCTAACAGAGAGAGAGAGAGAGAGGAGAGAGAGAGAGAGAGAGAGAGAGAGAGAGAGAGATGTATATTTAGTTTTTATGTAAAAGTATGTGTCCACGTATATGATACGAAGATCAAAGTGTAATTTCTATTTCTAAGATCATATTATTTCATTATTAACATAACCTGTTTTCAATAGCATCTCTCAACGCTGAGAGATGGCAGTTTGGTGTGACAGTTGCCTTTGAAACGATGAAATAGAGAGAAGCGATCAATGTTAGCGAAGAAATAGATTCTAAAAAAGAAATTAGATATTTCAGGGTAACTTGACGGATGGAGTGAGGACAGGTTTAATTCCAAGAGAATGGAAGAAGCTACCCATTTGTAGCTGTTAAGGCTCGTCACCTCACATTTATCAACTTTCTAGCAAATGCCACCATATGTAAGTCAAGGATATTAAGCCTCTGGCAAACTTATTTAGCAAAGTTTCATTGGAGGTTGAGCCTGCGACCAAAACTAAAATATAATTTGGATTTGGAAGCGCTTTTGTACTGATTATCATCTGCCTGATTTGGACAGCACAGGATTTACACTGATAAATTGGGGTGATGGAGCGACCAAAAATAAACTGAACAAAGCACTGTGTATATATATACTTGTATAAATATTATTATATATTGCTACTTTCGAAATGCATATTTCCCCTCTTTTAAATGTCATGTAGAATTATGCAACATTTTTTCAGATTCCTAGATAGCTTAGCGATAGGATGTTTTATATGTGTGTTCAGATTTCGCATTACATATTGTAAAAGAATATATATATATGACGTAGAATGTAAAAAGAGAGGTTTTCTTTGTCCGTTCGAAACTACGAGTTGTTTCCCTATTATGTCATCACTTTGAGATTGGAGGGTCTGCGAGATCCGTTTGCTTTCTTAATTCTGTCAACGGGTTTGATAAGCGAGCTCAAATCTTCATTTGTGTTCTGTCATCATATGTGATAAGCCTTCTGCTCCATGTCGATCGAATAGAGTATGTGTCTTTTTTTTAACAGAATCGTCTCATACGTGTATGTCTTTGCTGAGAATCACGTGCGGATTACACATTTTTTTATGTGAAGTTGCAAATGTTTTGAAGCTTCTGGAAGCATTTGTGCCAAAAACGTTTTGTGTCATCTCCTCAGTCCAGTTTTCGCAAGGGAAGAAGATTTCATTATATCTTAGAACCTCGAGGCATTAACATCTCTCTCTCTCTCCTGCGATATCCTTGAGATTATATTAACGTAACGTAAATTGGTCACTCATAACTTTAGAATTTCATATTTGATATTTCTTAGAGTTTGTTTAGTGTTATTTAGTGTTTTTGTGGAATCTGAACAAACATTGTTTCGTAACGGCGCCTGGGTTTTGGTAAAGTGAAACAAGCCTGCAGCAAAGAAAGAAATTGGTATACCAAAAAGGTAAAGTGTGTTATATTCTTATTAGTTGCATCTAATAACTAATAACGGTTAGGAACAGTGATTAACTAATAACTAATAACGGATAGGAACTGTGGTTAACTAATAACTGATAACAGATGATTACGAAGGTTTGGTAAAAACTGATGGTTACAATGTTTTGAGTGAAAAAGATTTACACTTTTACACATTCCGTATTTTTGTGTTTTGTGTTTGTTCCATTGTTTGTGCACTTGTTCGTTTTCTTATTGAAGTGTGCCTTTTTATTTTATATTTTCATTTGTATTCAAAATTTAATTGACTTAGTTATTTTCATTGCTTAATCATTGCGCATTTAATTAAATTTAACACTTGTGAATTAATTTGCATTTACTTAGAATTCTTTTCAAGTTTTATTATTGTTTAGCACTTGTGAATTAATTTCAAATTTTCAATTATTGCCTAACACTTTTGAATTTCAATTGAATTAATTTTCTTGAATTATGTGATAAATTAATTTTGATTTAGTTATACTTATTTGATTCAAGAATTAATTAAACTTTACTTTGTTTTCAAGTAACAGTAATTTTCCATGATATTGTGAATTTTACTAATAAATTTGGAATATAATAATAAATTTTTGTATTTAAAATTTTTATAAGTATTTCATTTCTAACCAGTATACTTGCATTTGATTATATTTGTGTTAGGTAGAAACATAGAGCGGTAATTGATTTGCTTTCCTTCAATTTACTTGAAGTGACTTAGAACTAGGGAAGTACTTAGACTTCTGAAATCAGGGAAATACTTAGACTTTGAAAGTTGTTGATGGAGTGATGCCCTTTGATTAATTTAATTACTTACAAGATTACCTCGCACCTGTTTTGATGAACTTAGTCTGATTCTCTGCAATACTGGTAAGTGTTAAGGGATCACTGTTGCCTTTAGAGTATTCAGTCGTTTAATACCTGTTATGAGGGTTCAGGTGTCTGGCTTTTGGTGAGGTAATAATTGATGAACGGTAATCAGATACTTGGCACTTCGTAACATTGAATTAATGGTGCCCAGAGACCCAGGAAAGCAGATTTCATTATCACTCTAGAATATACTGGTGGTGTTAGGGATATATTTTGTTAGGAGAGTGACCATATAATTCTGTTTTGCATTTATTATATTGAATTGTAAGTTGATAACTTAGAGGAAAATGACTCAGTTCAAGGTTCAGGAATTTTTAGCAGCCCCTTCCATCCAAGTTTTATCTGAAACCATTCTGACTAGGCACAGTAGAGCGCTTTAGCAGGGGCATGTGGTGGTTATGTGTCTACTAGTATGGTAAAGGCACAAATAAGATGTATTGCTATGGAATCATTGACAAACTCTGGTAGAATAACTGATGAAGATGAGTTAGAATTGGCTCAAGAGTTGTTGAATGTAGCACGTGCTGATTTCATAAATAAGCAAGCAGAAAAGAAAGAGAAAAGTGATGCAGAGTTAGAGCTTAGACGCATTGAAGTAGAAGAGAATTTGAGTAAGCTAAAAATGCTTGCTGAAAGAGAAAGAATAGACAGGGAAAAACAAGAAAGAAGAGAAAGAGAAGAAGAAAAAGCAGCAGAAGAGAAGAGGAGAAAGGATAAAAGAGGAGGAAAGGGAAATCGCAAGACATGAAAGGGAAATGGAATTAATAAAAGCCAGATCCACATTACCTGTAACACCGTCTAACCCTAACCAAGGTAATCAAGACCCTGTATTTGATGTAGTGAGAGTACAGAAGTTAATCCCTAAGTTTACTGAAGAAGCTCCAGATGAGTAGTTTTTTGATCACTTTGAGAAAGTGGCTTCAGGTATGGGATGGCCAGAAGATAAATGGTCAGTTTTGCTACAAAGTGTCTTGATTGGTAAAGGGAGAAGTGCTTATCTAGCCTTAACAGCTGATCAGTGTAAAGACTACAAGGTACTTAAACACAGTGTGCTACAAGTTTACCAGATGACCCCAGAGTACTACAATGAAAGATTCAGAAATTTGAGAAAAGATGAGAAGGGAACATTCTTAGATTATGCTTACAAAGTGAGAAGGTGTTTCAAACGTTGGGTAGAAGCTGCTAAAGTTAAAACTTTTGATGAGTTAGAAGAGTTACTTGTTCTTGAACAGTATCTTAAGGGAATTCCTGAACATATAAGAGCCTATTTAAGAGAGAAAGAGGTGAAGAAACTTGACAAAGCTGCTACACTGAGTGAAGATTACAGTATAATCAGTAGTAAATGTAATTACAATGTCAAGTACCAGAGTCAACAACGCCCAGGTTTTAAGTCTTATCCAAATAACAGGAACAAATTTAATGGGAAACCTACAAGTGATACTACCAAGAGTACACAAGGTAATACACCTCAGCAAGCTAATGTGAAATCCTCATCCAGTTTTTTCAAGACAGTTACAGAAACCTAATGTTGTCTGTTTCAAGTGTGGAAGAGTAGGACACTACAGTCAAGAGTTTTACCGGAATCAACAGCAGTCAAAACCAGTTGGTCAAGTTGTAAAAGGTGACCAGGTGAAACAAACTACGAAGAGCAGTGTGGGAAAGAATCAGACTCCAGAGAAGAATGAAACTAAACAAGCTGAATGTTTAGCAACCAGTGGAAATGTTACCTCAAGCAGTGAGTGGCTTAGCAGTGTGGAGGCTTTTAAGCCATATATCTATGAGAGTATGCTGTCAACTGAAGAAGGAAGTGTGCAGGTACCAGTCAAGATATTACGTGATACAGGGAGTAACCATAGTGTGGTAGTACGTGGTTCTCACCCTCAGTTGGAGAAGAGTCTCACAGGAGATTCAGTTATTTTGAAGGGTATAGGAGGAGAGGCAGTAACTCCTATATGCCGCTTACACCTGTCATGTGAATTGGTGACAGGGAATGTTGATTTTGCTGTAAAGGACTCACTGGCTGTGGAAGGTGTACATGTTCTGTTGGGGAATGAAATTGGTGGTGTGCCATTTATTCCTTGTCCTGCAGTGACAGACAAACCATTGATGATTATTAGTCCTACAGTAGAGTTGGAGAAGAATAACCCCCACCTGTTTCCTAGTTGTGTAACTACCAAAAGTATGAAGATGGACTACGACTGCAAGTGAAGAAACTGAGGATTTACACACCCAAGAAGGATCAAGTGAAGGATCTTTGTGTTTAGAAGAATTATTCCAGGGAAGTGAAGTTTCCCATAGTGCAGAACAAGAAGAGATTTCCCAAGAAGATGAAGAAGACGACGACAATGATGAAGAAGAACCTGATGTTCCTGAAGAGACTCTGAATAGTCAAAGTGTTACTGAAGACAGTAGTAAAACTACAGTAGCTGAGTTAGCAGATATTGAGAATTCAACCCTTGAAGTTAGTCAAGTGACAAGAGAGAAGCTGATGGACTTGCAGAAGAAGGATTCATCGTTAACTGATTTGTTCTTCAGAGTTGTTGATCGAGAAGAGATGCAACAAGCTCCTACCTGTTATTATCTGAAGGAAGGTTTGCTGATAAGGAAGTATACACCTACAGATATACCAGGAGATGCTGTATGGGGCGAATATCATCAAATTTTGATTCCATATCCATTAAGAAAGCAAGTGGTTGCAGTAGCTCATGAGTCTGGACATATGGGAATCAGGAAGACTGTGGAGAAGATCATGTAATATTTTTTCTGGCCTGGACTTCACAAAGATGTTAGCAGGTTTTGTCGTGAGTGTCATACCTGCCAGATAGCTGGAAAACCGAATGAAACCATCAAGAAAGCCCCCCTACAAGCTATAGAAGTTAGAGGAGAACCCTTTAGCAAAGTGATTATAGATATGGTTGGACCACTGCCGAAGACAAAGAAAGGAAATGAGTATTTGTTAACATAATGTGTCCTGTGACAAGATATTCAGAGGCAATCCCTGTTGGAAACATATCTGCCAAGATAGTTGCTGGAAAACTTGTGGAGTTTTTCTCAAAGTTTGGAATACCAGAAATAGTACAAAGTGACAGGGGAACAAACTTTACTTCAAAGTTATTCCAGGATGTGATGAATTTGTTAGGAGTGAAACAACAGTTATCCACTGCCTATCATCCAGAGACTCAAGTTACCTTGGAAAGGTTCCCCCAGACATTGAAAAGTATGCTGAAAAAGTATTGTTCTGAGTCAGGAAAAGAATGGGATGTTGGTTTACCATTAATGTTGTTTGAAGTTAGGTGTGCTTATCAAGAAAGTATGGGATGTTCACCTAATGAGATGATTTTTGGAAGAGAAGTGAGAGGACCATTGAAGATTCTTGCAGAAAATTGGGAAGAAAACCAAGAGGAAAGCCAAGGAGAGTATGTGAAGAACTTAAGGAAAAGGTTGAAAGAGATTAGAAAATTCTCTTTAGAAAACTTGAAAATGAGTCAAGAGAAAATGAAAAGGAGATTTGATGCTAAGACTAAGCTAAGAAGTTCTAGTGTTGGTCAACAAGTGTTAGTGTTCTTACCTGTCAAGGGATTTCCCCTCACTAATAAATTTCAAGGTCCTTACAAGATAATTCAGAAGTTAAGTGATAGAACTTATGTGATTGAAACACCAGAAAGAAGAAGACGACAAAGGAAGATACATGTGAACCTCTTGAAACTTTATTTCTCAGAAACTAAAACTGAAACTGTGTCAGTAACCCAAACAACTTTATCTACAGAAGACGATGATGGCTACGAATTGGGAACTGCAAGCAAGATGAATGATTCTTCAATTTTGGAAAATTTGGAGGATAAACTGAAACATCTGAGTGTTGAACAAGGTGAAGACTCAAGTGAAGTAATTAGAAGTTTCCAGAAATTTTTTCAGATGTGCCTAGACGTACTGATCTGACCAAGCATGAAATCAAGATTCAAGAAGATGGAAAACCTTTCAAGCAAAGAGCCTATCGCTTATCACCATATCATCGAGATGTTTTGAAGAAGGAAGCTGAGTATTTGCTGCAACATGGATTAGCAGAACCCAGTTCAAGTCACTTCCGTTCTCCATGTGTGTTAGTGAATAAACCAGATGGTTCATTTAGGATGTGTACTGATTATAGGAAACTGAATTCTATCAGTGTGGCTGATTATTATCCTTTGCCTCTTATAGATCAGTTACTTGATAATATTGCCAAGTTTGTTTCCAAGATAGACTTGTTGAAAGGATATTATCAAATTCCCTTAGATGAGAATGCCAAGTTGCTGTCAGCTTTTATTACTCCATTTGGACTATATCAGTATACTGTTCTGCCATTTGGTCTGATGAATGCACCGGCAACATTTCAACAAGTGATGGATCAATTACTAGGATCAATAGAAGGAGTAGGTGTATACCTGGATGACATCGTGATTTACTCTACAACATGGGAAGAACATCTGAAGATTCTGAGGAAAGTTTTCAAGAAACTACAAGAAGCAGGATTAACAGTCAACCTAGAGAAGAGTGAGTTTGGAAAGGCAACTGTGCAGTATCTTGGGTTTGAAGTTGGGAAAGGCCTTCTTGCTCCAGTAAATGCTAATGTAGAAGGTATCCGTAAGGCTACCCCACCTATTAACAGGAAACAGCTACAGAGATTTTTATGCATGGCTGGATTCTATCGTCGTTTCTGCCCAAATTTCTCAGCCGTAGTAGCTCCCTTGACAGACTTAACTAGTCCCAAAGCTAAGTTTGTTTGGACTCCAGAGTGTCAAGAATCCTTTGAGAAGGTAAAAGCTATATTAACTTCAAGACCAGTACTTCAAGCTCCAGACTTCGACAAGAAATTTGTGATACAAGTTGATGCGTCAGATGGTGGCATTGGAGCTGTTCTACTTCAAGAAGATGAAAATAATATCTACCATCCTGTGTGCTTCAAGTCTACAAAACTGAAAAAACATCAGAAAGTATACTCGACAATCGAGAAGGAAACTTTAGCCTTAATCACCGTATTGAAAAAATTTGAAGTGTATGTGAATAGACCTAGGAGTGAAGAAATTTTAGTGTTGTCTGATCACAATCTACTATCATTTATCCAGAGAATGAAAAACCATAATCAAAGACTGACCAGGTGGTCTTGTGTCTGCAACAGTATAACTTAAGAGTGCAGCACATTAGTGGCAAAAACAATGTAGTTCCTGATTATTTATCTCCAAATTTACAAACGGGTTGCATTTATGAAATTCCATGCAGAGATTGTGCTAAAAAATATATTGGTCAAAGTGGCAAACTACTGGCATCAAGATTAAATCAACATAAATATTGTGTAAGTGTAGGAAGTACATCGAGTGCTCTCTTTTTACATATGAATAATTTTAATCACGCAATTAATTGGAACAATTCAAAGGAAATTTTAATTTGTAGAGACATTACTAAAAGAAACATTATAGAATCTGGTATAATAAAATATAAGTCAAGTAGTGTTTTTAATATTAGCAACGGACAATATAAACTAGATAACTGGCTTACGAAATGTATTGTTGACAACTTCGTAACTATGTAATTGACTGCTTAGTAGTTCCATTTCCATTTGTTGTTGTCCTTTAAGTGTAATTCTAGGCTGTGTACCATTTGCTTCCTGACTAGGCTGTTTGATTGTTCTGTATTTTACTTTTTAGTTTTTATGTTTACCTTTGATATTTCGAAGCTATTTTTCATTCTTTTATATATTGTACCCTGATGAGGTGTATCAAGAATACACGAAAGCGCTAGGTACTGCTGCTTTTCATTTTTCCTGCTGGCTCTTGATATACAATCTTCACGTGTTACTTGTGATCGTATGATATATATATATATATATATGATAGAATAGGATAGATAGATAGATAGATATATATCTATCTATCTATCTATATAATATATATATAGATATATATATATATATCTATTCTATTCTATCTATCTATCTTATCTATTTCTATCTCCTATCTATCTATCTATATATATATTATATATATATATATATATATATATAATATATATATATATATATATATAAAATAAAAGGAGCCCATAAAAACGCCAAAATATATATTTTCTTTCTATATTTTGGCTTTTTTATGGCTTCTTTTACTAGATGGAATTCTGTTGTAAACAAAATTTTTGCTAGTCACATGCGTATGTATATATATATATTATATATATATATATATATATATATTATATTATATATATATATATATATATATATATATATATATATATATATATATATATATATATATATAATGTGTGTGTGTATGCGTATGTGTGCGCTCGTTTGCTTGTCCAGCCAACTACTCTTTATTACCCTTCCCTTGGTATGGATAAAATTCTAAATATGAAACATAAAATCTATCCATCCGGTATCATGTTAAATATGGGCGAAGGTGGTAAAAACAAGAGGAATAAAAAGCAGTGAAAAGAAACATAAGCTTGAGATTTGCCATGAATGCCTTATGTTACACGCCAGATTTCAGGAGAGCTCATGCCGATATTGCTTCTCCATCCTAATATCTCTCCTGTTCAGTTTCTTGCCGCCCCTGCCATTCTGTATAGCTTATACCAAACGCTGTCATTCATACGTATATCTAAGGCAGAGAGATGAACGGAGTGTTCGACAGCCTTTCCTGGGAAGAAGAGGAGTCCAGAAAAGTTGAGTATATCTTAGTTTAACCAGACCATTGAGCTGATCAATAGCTCTGCTAGGGCTGGTCTGAAGGATTAGATGTTTTTACGTGGCTAGGAACCAATTGGTCACCTATAGCAACGGGACCTACAGATTACTGTGGGATCCGAACCACATTATATCGAGAAATTAATTGCTATCACCAGAAATAAATTCCTCTGATTCAGCTTTGGCAGAGCCGAGAATCGAACTTCGGACCACCGGATTGGTAGGCAAGCGCGAAAACTGCTCGTCCAACGAGGCACTGGGGAAGTCCAGAATTTTGCTTTTTCAGTGTATGAAACAATTTGTAGGTCATAAGGCATTCATAGTATTTGATATCAACATAAAATTTCGATCATGGGATAAGAGCCCGCTTTCGTAATCTAGGAAAAAATACTCAGAGGCTTTCATCATTTTTCTGAGCCGCTTAAATTATTCAAAGGGAGCCATCAGAGTTGTACATCCTTCAGTGGAACTAAATGGAAAACAAACATAGCTACTTGTGCATTCAGTTCGATTCTAATCAATCATTTAATTTTCCTTACAGATTAAATATCCAGCTGATTTAATGAGTCGTTTAATCAAACATATGGCGTTGGAGAGTTTAGACCCTATATATCGCAGTCTGATTATAGATTACTTTATGGCGTTAATAGGAAATCACCGCTTTGAAATTTTGACGTATAAGTTTACTAGACCTATGTCAGAAATAGCTATTGCTACCTGGAATCCGTTTACTCAGTAGCACAATTTTTCGTCCCGTAGGGGTTTAGTGTCATCAGTGCACCTCATTCGGTGCAATGTAGATAATACCTAAGGTTCTTTGCAGCGTCCCCTCGGCCCCTAACTGCAACTACTTTCATTCCTTTAACTGTGCCTCCTTTCATATTCTCTTTCTTCCATCTTACTGTCCAATCTCTCCTAACACTTGTTTCATAGTGCAACTGCTTTGAGGTTTTCCTCCTGTAACGCATTTCAAACCTTTTCCTATCAATTTCCGTTTCAGCGCTGAATGGCCTTAGTTGCCCCAGTGCTTGGCATAATGCCCAAAATCTATAAAATCAAATCTATAAATCAAATTACAATTTCCTGCTTCCAAACACACACACGCACACACGTACACCTCATACATTGATATTATTTAGAACATTTACTTGCGTGTTCCCACCTACAAATATTTATTCGCGCCTCAGTGGCGTGTTTGATATGGTGTTTGCGTTCCACCTCGGTGGTCGCGGGTTCGATTCTCGGTCATTCCATTGAGGAGTGAGAGATGTGTATTTCTGGTGATAGAAGTTCACTTTCGATGTGGTTCGGAAGTCACGTAAAGCCGTTGGTCCCGTTGCTGAATAACCACTGGTTCCATGCAACGTAAAAGCACCATACAAACAAACAAACCTACAAATATTAGCGAAAGCTTGCTAAACTTGATTTGATACAAAGATTCGGATGTTAACAAAACAGATAGACTTCAAGTTCAAATGGTCGTTTCTACAGAGTAGCTCAGCTATTAACTGTAGCACATTCCGTCCTCAGTACTTTTCCTATTCAGAATTAAGTTACAGCTTGAGTGAGACAGGGAAAACCAGTTCCTTTCATTTCAAAACTGTTATATTTTTATGGCAAATTCCCGAGAACTATGCTATAGTCCATTTTTTTAAACCTGAAAACTTGCAATTAGCTGCTTGCCGCTGATTGGATGAATGTCCTGTTGTTTGATCTCACAGTGTCGCTTTCACAGTTTCAGAATTGTGATCATACGGTCATAGAGCCAGTTAAGAGCTGAGTTATGTAATGTTATGTAAATACCAGTTGTAATAAACCTAAGTATTAGGAACTTATATACCGAATTATTTTATAAATATTTAGCAGTTATGGTTATAGAAATTAGGCCAAAGGCCAAGCACTGGGACCTGTGAGGTCATTCAGCGCTGAAATGGAAATTAACAGTAAAAGGTTTGAAAGGTGTAACAGGAGGAAAACCTCAAAGCAGTTGCAGTATGAAACAAGTGTTAGGAGATGGTGGAAAGTAGGATGAAGAAAGAGAATATGAAAGGAGGTACAGCAAAAGGAACGAAAGTGGTTGCAGCTAGGGGCCGAAGGCACGCTGCAAAGAGCCTTAAGTAATGCCTACAGTGCACCGCATGAGGTTCACTGACGGCACTACCCTTCCTACGGGGTTTGACAGTATGAAACAACTGAAGGTCTCAACCGCAGTCCATGAATCTTTCAGCCACGGCTGGTTGGTGGTATGTGCCGGTGCCTATAGCGGTGCCAGACGCACGTTTATGGCTAACTTTAACCTTGCATAAAGTAAAAACTACCGAGGCTAGAGGGCTGCAATTTGGTATGTTTGATGACTTGAGGATGGATGGTCAACAGCTCTCTAGCCTCAGTAGTTTGTAAGATCTGATGGCTGACAGAAAAAGGCGGACGGACAGACAAATAACTATCACAGTAGTCTTCTTTTTACAAAAAAAAAAAAAAAAAAAAAAAAAAAAAAAAAAAAAAAAAAAAAAAAAAAACTAATAGTAAAAAGTCAACTTGTTATTTTAGAGCTGATGACATTCATCTTTAACCTTTTTTGCATGTTTCAAGCAGCATTCTTACGTATTGCACTTACCAGTTTCTCGGGGCTTTCATATTAAGATGACGTGCCAAAATATTCAGCTGAAATAATTAAATTAAAGATATTTTCATATTTAGGAAATCAGAAATTACGGTTGTCGCTTTGATAGCTTACATCAAAAGGGAAAATCATAGAAATTAATATTTTTTGTACCTCGGGGATATAAAACTATTGTCATTTATTAATTTATTTATTAATTCAGTTGCATATTAATATATAGTTTAAAATATTAAATTTGCTTTATCTCTAGGAATATAGTTTTAGATTTCCGAGAATGCAGTGAATATGCCAAAAAGGGAACAGCCTTCGATTTTATAAGTTGATAATTAAATTATGCACCCAAAAGGAAATCTTTTTAAATTATGCATGAAGAAGCAATATGTAAATCCTTCAATCAAAATTTATGATTCCATTACTACCTAATCTCTGGCTTCCCTGCCAAATTCTTTTCATCGTTTTCTCTCTCGGTTTCATATAGTATATTTAGTCAACAAATTGGATTTTAGACGACGGCCAGCGAACACTTGATTCTAAAACTTTTTTTTTTTCATACCATTCAACCAGAGGCAACTAAAAAGAGGCAAGTGTTTCGTGGTAATATTTCTCGCGATGCCCGACTGATGCCCAATTACTATTTAAAGTACAGAATTGCGTTAATACAAGGAAATAAATTGGGTGCCGTGATTCAACCAGTATATATAATATCAGTGATTTTCATGGCTATGCAATCATGCCCTTACTTCATTACTATTTGCCATGAATCTAGGTATAATAAACTCGAAATGGATTAGCATTACTTGGTAATAAGAAGATTCAAGGGCATAATTGGCTCCTGCCCATGAGTGGATGCTTTGAAGATTAATAATCTGGTAGGTCATCGTATTAACTTTCTTTATTTTTATCAAAGTTAATATGCTGAAAATAATTATATTCACCTTCATTAACTTTAGGTAGCCAATTTCAAACCAGACAAAACTATGGCATTCGTGAGCATAGTAGGCTTCAGCTTATATAACGATGAATGTACAGTGTAAAAAGTAATTAAATTTGTTAACATTAAAGTTACACTTACAGTATAATTTCGAAAAACGAAATTCGACGCTGAATGTTATCCGCTAGAATTATTCGACGAGCTTCAGGTTTCTCTTTCTTCTATCATACTTATTGTAGGGAAAAAAATCATTATAGATTTATGGCAGCAATTTCTTTGCTGAATATGCACAGGCTAACCTAATGTTTTCATACCCCGTAGGGCGAATAGTGCCGTCAACGCACTCCAAGTGGTACACTTTAGGAATTACTTTTAAGGGTCTTCGCGGCGTCCCTTCGGCCCGTAGCTGCAATCCCTTTCATTTCTTTTACTGTACCTCTGTTCGTAGTTTCTGCCGTCCCTTTGACTTTCCACCCTCTCTAACAATTGTTTCAAAGTGCAACTGCGAGGTTTTCCTCCAGGACAATGCCGTCAGCGCACCTCATGCGGTGCACTGTAGGCATTACTTAAGGTTCTTTGCAGCATGCTTTCGGCTCCTAGCTGCAACCCGTTTCATTTTTTTTACTGTACCTCCTTTCATATTCTCTTTCTTCCATCGTACTTTCCACCCTCTCCTAACAACTGATTCATAGTGCAACTGCGAGGATTTCCTCCTGTTACACCTTTCAAACCTTTTACTGTCAATTTCCGTTTCAGCGCTGAATAACCTCATAGGTCCCAGTGATTGGCCTTTAGCCAAAATTTTATATTCAATTTCTACTATTTGATTAGATATCATTAATTCTAAAATCATGATTTTTTTTAGGGCAAAATGATTATCCTCGTCACTCTCGTCTCCTCCTCTCTCTGGGAAAAACTTCCAATCTATGAGATTTGTCCGAGTTCGGGGAAGTATCAGATCGTGATGTTGACATTCAGTTACATTCTTCATGAGCTTGAGGAGAGAGAGAGAGAGAGAGAGAGAGAGAGAGAGAGAGAGAGAGAGAGCTATTCCAACGTAATCCATAAAGATTTTTTCCAAATGACTTGAACTGCATAATAAGTCGTCGAGAACCCAATTACTCGCCAAAAATAATATATACATAAATTTTATATATATATATATATATATATATATATACTATATATATATATATATATACACACACACACACACGCACACACACACACACACATATATATATATATATACGTATATATATATATATACATATGTATATTATATATATAGCAACAGAAATACTCGCATACGTACATCTTGCAAGCTATAATAGAGTATTAATATTCCTCGATAATAATTAATCTGATCTTGCCTTCATCCACAGTAGCCATTGTGTCTCAGTCGTAA
>NC_087210.1:14794777-14796675 GCF_015104395.2 Macrobrachium nipponense | reverse complement strand
TAATTTGGCCTTCTGTCTTACAGCACAGTGACCGCGTCTAGGTTCTTTTCATCCTAAGTAATTACCTATTCCATCCATAAATAAAAATATTCCAGCTATTTACCAATTACCATTGCTCAACTATTTTTTTTTCATTCGTTCCTCTCTTAACGAAGCTTTAAAAATTATGATATTTTGATTATTATGCCCATCCATTCGCCTTTTATTATGAGAGCTTCTACCCTTAATGTATAAGCGGTACCTAACCGATTAATGTCCTGATGGTAAACAAGAAGACCTTTTCTGAAAGTTAAATCGAACTTAATTATATATATATAATATAGATATATATATATGATATATATATATATATATCTATGTGTGTGTGTGTGTGTGTGTGCGTGTGTGTGTGTGTGTTATAGGCATTGGTATACACGGAATAATTCCTTAAAAATCCGAAAATGAAGTCGTTATTCACCAGTGGCCCACTTCAATTAAAAACTTTCGAGTACACAAGCAATTCTTTCTATACAGTAATTGAGAGAGAAATGCCCAGTACTCGAGCCTAAGCCTTGATGATAACGGTATTACTGATTTCAAAAAAATTCTAATTGACTTCCATTAACTTTGTTACAATATACTATCATTAATAATACTGATTAAAGTACCTATAGTCACCTAGCCAATGGAATTTCAACGTTGCGCACTTGGTACTTGGCACTACATATTTTGTGAAGTTAATATTTTAACGCATATATCTTACAGATCTCAGCTCAGTTTTTCTTCGGAATTGGCATTTTACAATGAAAACTATATGTTTTTAAATACAATTTTCTTTACATGATTAGTGAATACGGTACCTCAGAGTTAAACGACTGTTGTAAGATGCAAACCCATATGGAGAATTCAATAAGTTAGTAATCTCATCCGAAAACAGTATTATATACGATTTCTTATTAAAAATCATTTTCTGGAAAGCGTCCAATAGCACGTTGAAACAAATTCTTATAGACGTTTATACTTTAAAATTAGGAAATGCACGTGAAGAAATGGTACAATTTCTTGTAAGAAATAAAACAAAATTGTAAAATATGCGTTACTCTTTTTAAATCAGACTAGTGTTTGCTAGTGGAACTTTTATACAGAAACCAAATCAGAAACTGGAAGTAAAACAAATGTTAGCAGATGAACAAAAATCCTGATAGAGTTGTTCTAGAGGAGAATATGTTCACTCGTTCTTTGCCTTATTTATTTATTTTTTTTTGTAGTGCATTAATCTTGCAATTAAGTTTGCGTATTGATGCATGCGTACCTTGTACTATGTGTGTCTTCTTGCACGTTAAACTTTTTCCTTAGCCAAGTCTCATGTTCGAATCAACCGATTAATGTCTTGTTTACCACCAGACATTAATCGGTTAGGTACCCTTTTTCATGAAGGGCAGAAGCTTTTGTAATGAAAGGCGGATGGATGGGCATAATAATTAAAATATTATAAGTTTTAAAGCTTCGTTCAGAGAGGAACAAATGAAAAAAAAAATAGTTGAGCAAGGTAATCGCTAATTGCTGGAATATTTTTTTTTTTGGATAGGATAGGTAATTACTTAGGATGAAAAGAACCTAGACGCAGTCACTGTGATGTAAGACAGAAGGCCAAATTGTGTCAAAACGAAAAGATAGGAATTTAAGCATAAATTAGTAGAGATATACGAGCTGTTGGAAGCGGAATAGTATTTTTCTTTTAAAGTTTCAGCGTTCGAAAAACCGAAGAAAAAAGTTGAACAGAGAGCAATTATGGTTCACTAATAACTAAATAAGAAATATTATATCACAAGAAAATGAAATTGAATCAATCTATGAGAATGGCTGCATTTGGATATATGAAAATACAATCAAGACGGAAACTTGGAGAGACACAATGC
>NC_087210.1:14769777-14782277 GCF_015104395.2 Macrobrachium nipponense | reverse complement strand
TAAAGGCATTAGATTTTTATTTTTTGATTAAGAGGTTCCATTCCCTGATATTCTGAGGCAAGAATCAATTGCAATTACTTTCCCGTATTTTTCTTAACAAGCAGATTTAAATTAAATAAAAAACGATACCCAACACTAAAACTAACAACGACCAGGGAAGTCTGAACAAAAATTGACTATTTCACCACATGCTGGCAATGGGCTTCGCAACACTCAAATTCTCGTGACAGAAATCCGTCGTATGATTCAATAACGCACCATCCAGGTTGTCTTCAATTTATTTTATAAGCGGGTACTATCCTTTGGACTCATTTCCAGTGAACGTGAGGGTTATAGTATCCTTAAGAACCAAATGGCATTAATAATGATATATATTATTTATTCTCTTCATAACTACAATAATCTAGAAAGGAAATACAATCCTCAGGAAATGAGACCTAATCACCAAATGAAGAACCTAAGTGTAACCCAGTTTTTTTTTTAATCCGAAAGAAAATTATCTTTAAAAAGAAATACTGCAACCCTTCTATTAAGTCTACAAGCAATCCATTTGTCTTACGGTATAATATTACAATATACAATTCTCTGAGTATTTCAACTGCCTTCCTAACGGGAGGAATAAGGAAATGAAAAAGTGTAGATTCTACAAATATGAAAGTCAATTGAGGCCTGTAGACATTCAGTCATAAGAGAGAGAAGAGACGAAAAGAGAAAATTAGGAGACAAAAGACCTCATTAGTCTTAATTGTACCTCCATCGGGGAGGAATATCCGAACAACCCACTCTCATTCGGCCCTAGTTCCACACTGTCCCCTCTCTGGCGGTCTGGCCCACTTCCCATTGCTTCCGTCCACCGTTTCATTCGCCAATTTAAAGTTTGCTATAAGGGATATGGATGCGGTGTGTAAGCCACGGGTAAAGGGAGAAGGGGGGGAGGGGGGGGGGGGGGGGGGGGGTTGCCTTTATTAACTACAGTCAAACGGATATGGCTTGATATTAACAAGGATTTCATCGTGATCATTGAAATAGTTTGAGGTGAATCAAAAACGACTGAGAGCAAGTATCATACCATTAACTTTCTATACAGGAGATAATCAGATTTACTCATTTTCTAAACATTAAGCTACAATTCCATATCCGGGCCAAAAAATACGCTAATTGGATAATCAAAGGTGTTTATAATTTACAATAATCAACTATTCCAGCATGCTATTCCACAAAATCAAATGCTGAAATGAAATCCAAAGTGACCTTCCTCTTGTCACAATAACAGGAGCCTTTGCTTTTCAATCAGTGGCGCATACCCTTCAGTGGAGTAGAAAATTAGATAAAAATCCTATGCGCTGTTTCAGCTTAAGATTAGCAGTACGTAATGAGCAAACTAGATATTCCCTCATTTACTTTCAGATTGAATATCCACTTGGCTAATGTGCCGTTTAATTGGGCATAAACGCTCGAGGGTTTTAACCGTTAATTGAATCATGGGCGTTATTCGTTTAACTACCAAACAATGCTCCGTATCAAGTAAGGCATACACTGATGTCATTCTGAGGGCAAGTAGCCTTGACCCCAGTTAGATTGGTAAGGATTTGCAAATTTATACAGAACACACGTGATCCGAGAACACACAGTATGACGTCCATGTGTAAGGATGCATAATTATGTGGACTGACAAGACACGTATTCCGACAGCTTCAATATATGTAATGATTCCTTACTAATTCATAATTGTCTTACATGTTTATTGTAATACAAAGAATTTATTCATAATGCCATTTTTAAAACCCGTTACAAAAGCAACTACTGAATCAAGATTTAATGAGAGAGAGAGAGAGAGCGAGAGAGAGAGAGAGAGAGAGAGAGAGAGAGAGAGAGAGAGGATTTTCCGGAACAACAGTGGTTATCGTAACGTGTGCATCTGTCTCCGTATTTCTAATTCTTCTCCATTTGACCATTTTAGAAGGGCCTCCTTTTTCTTGATTAAACCTGACGAGACCACTTCTAGAATGGAAGTCATTGAATTTACCGCTCCTGCTGACCTTCGTCATGCGGGAACAGAAATGGAAAAAGGTATTTGTGGCTGTTTGGGAGTTTACCAATGCAATTGGATTTCAAGGATTGCATCATACAAAAACTTTGTTCGTACTTACTAGTTTTCATTGTTTGTAGAACGTGTTTATGAAAGTTTTCCACTTCTGTACAAACACACAAATTTATATATATATATATATATATATATATATATATATATATATATATATATATATATATATATATATATATATATATATATATATATATATATATATATATATATATATATATATATATATATATATATATATATATATATATATATATATATATATATATATATATATATATATATATATATATATATATATATATATATATGAGGGTTTGTAACAGGGTAAAACAATATTCTAGACCAAATGAGAATAGGAATTCTTCCCTCCTGAAAGATGATAATCAGAATAATTGAAAACAAACGTTATTGCTAGAAATACTTAGGAATAGAGATACCAAGGTTGTACAGTTTATTTTTAAATATCTTTTTAATAAATCTTTAAATGCTTATATTTCACAGGTGAAAAATGTTCACCAACGTAAACTGTACAACTTTGGGTATCTATATTCCTAAGTTTTCTAGCAATAACGCTTTTTTCAATTATTCTGATTATCATCTTTCAAGGAGGGAAGAATTCCTATTGTCTTTTGGTATATATATATATATATATATATATATATATATATATATATATATATATATATATATATATATATATATATATATATATATAATGTGCATTTTAGCACATTAAATAGCTGTAAAAGTAGATATAAAATCACCTTAGAAAGAACCCATTCATTTTTGAAATGCCTTCTTATCTGACAACTGATAACTAAAGGAAAATGGAAACTGCATAAATAAAAAAAACAAAAACATCAATTGTAGAGTCTCCGCAAATGAAGCTGTCGACTTTTCATGAACGCTTTCGACTATCTCTTGTCTTTGTTAGGTAGAACCTCATTTTATAGTTTTTTTTTTTTTTTTACCCATGCTTCGAATTGTTTTACCGGTCAGCGGTCAGTCTGTGCCGGACTGGTTCACAAAAACTCAAGAGCTCCTACGGTTCTTTATACAGCAACTGATAATGCTACAGTAGCTAGTCTGGTTCATTTGGAATTATTATTGTCCTTTATGTAATCTCATCGCTGTGCAAATTGTCACTGAAATCCTCCCACGTATAATGACAACAGTTTGAGTGTAAGATTTTATTAGTTTACTAACAAAAGTACCAGCTACTGATAAATTCCTATAATTTCTGCAATCCAAAGAATCATTAAAATTCATAGGTTTCTGTTTACATGCTGCAATAGTGGCTAAGACAAATATTTAATATATTTTAATTTAACTTCGAATTCACTCAAAATCTGATTTCATGACACCTGGAATTCATTCGCAGTCAGCAGCTTTGAAATTTAATTTGTTTAGTCTCGTGTTATTTCTGAATTTCTCTGACTTTGACTGAATCCCGGCAGACTCATACCGGTATATATTGACTTTCATCGCTTTCTTTTTACGGGGCATAATAACGTTAACAATATTTTACTCACTGACCTTCAAAGGACGAGATTAATTGATAGCTTATGTCCAGTCTATAAAAGGCAGAGGAGAGGTTTTCCATTTCCATAACATAATATCATAGTCACAAGGAACAACTCAACTACAATTTCCTACTTCATGTTGTTTGATAGAGAAAGAATGAAGGGTTGGGATCCTGCATTTGACAAACGTTTACACGTTCACGTTTATGAACACAACTGCCCCCGTGTACAGAGCATGACGTCATTACTAAAATACATAATTTGTTTATCTGTCTTCGACAGATTCCGGCCATGTTATACAGAGTACTCTAAATAGGCTTCACTGTTTGCAAAAATGGAAATTCCCGCATCGCTTAGTTTACATATTTACTAATAATCACCGGTGAATGTAAAACAAACAAATAAATAAATAAATGAATAAATAATAAATAAATAAATAAATAAACCGAAGGATTCCTATTAACCAAGTGTCACAATTTACATTGCTAAAGAGGCAAAAGGTGACATTGCACTAACAAAAATATATTTTGATTTCTTTCTTTTTTGATGAAAAACAAGAACTGAAATCTGTTACCAATCTCTATCTTTAAAAAAATAAACATAAATAAAAAAGCAAGTTCTCCACACCATACAAAAGAAGTTTTCATCCGATGAATGCTGGCTTCATAACGTTTCCTAAACATTACAAACTATTTTCTGGATTTCATCAGCTGATAGGATAAGGATATATTCTTCTTTCGTTTCACCTTTACCATCAACAAACAGATTAAAGTCACCCTCTCTCAGTCCTAGAAATATTCATGAAATTGTTAATGTAACCCCACGAAATACCGAATATCTATCTCTCCAGCCCATTAGGAAAGCTCCTGTCGGGTGGATTACTGTACAACTCGATAAAAGATAAAAAAGATAAGTGATAGGACTTTATCGTTAACGGCTCCCGCCATAACAAGAATCAGGTCTCATATAAAGGTTTCATTTTCTTTATTCCCATTTAGGGTAGCCCTCCCTACCTTTTCACTGTTTGTGTTTCTATAGAACTTTCTAGACCAACTTTTTAGTTGTAAAGAATACGGATCGGTAGATGGGATCGTTAAAAATAATATTCGACTATCGTGTTTGCATTAATGTGTGCTTGTGTGTGTGTGTGTGTGTGTATGTGTGTGTGTGTGTGTGTGTGAGAGAGAGATGCTCTTGTTTGTGAAAGAGAAGACACCATGAAAGGAAATAAATAAGGCATTCTTTTCAGTCTTTCCAACCTCCCTCAGGGAACATCATTAACATAAAGCTCAAAAAGATGTCTTTCACGACGAGGCAGAACACATTATCTCGCCATTCAAAAGATGAATTTTTTTTTTTTGCACTTTTTGCTAGTCTCTGCACTAAAAACATGTTCTCTCTCTCCTCTTTTTTTTTTTTTTTTTTTTTTTTTTGACCACAACGGGAAGGGGAAGGGAAATGAGGTACGAATTTGAAACAACCTAACTCATTACCAAAGTTGGGTAATAATATGCGAAACCCTCCCACATACAGTACACCTCGCATTCACCGCTATATACATAAAAGTGTGTTAACTCAACCCTCCAATGGAGATTTGAATCACTGACCTTCACTTATTATGTCTGTACTTGATATGTAGGCCTATATTAAGTGGCAACCGTTCTCTGTAGCATGAGACGTGCGGTTCGCATAACGAAAAATATAATTACTCCGCCAACAATGGAGAAATATAGTATGTAGTCATCTTAAGCAAGCTGACGATAAAGCAGTTCATTTGGCAAACGTTACCCTACTGTTTCTAGATAACTAAAAAGGCGCTGCAAATTTTAGGCAAAAACTCGTTGAATGACATTACCTTCGGAAGCCATTGAGATCACCTGGCAGGTGAGGTGGTGGATGGAAGTAAGTCGTCACTCACTGAAAGGAACAAGTGGATCATCAGCAGTTGCCATAGTTTCACTATATGATCATTCAAACACTAGTGTTTCATTGCTGTATGTTCTGATGAGTTTTGAAGAAGTGTACGGAGTGGAGATATATTGATCTTGATTAAATGCAAGGTTTTAAGAAGCACAACAGTGGAGATGACACTACTGCGGAAGAATACTAGAAATATCACCAGGGATGAGTCTGCATGTTTTTATCAATAATACATGCAATGCCTGTATGAAAATAGCGTTATTAAAACAAAAAGACCTTAAAATTACCTGCCTACACACAAATGTTAAAGACTAAACCCAATAACAAAATAATAAAACGTAACACATTGCTGCATACAAATGCGCCTATCACATTAAACCACATGCATGAATAATTAACTACACGTTCATAAAAGAATTATGTTGAGGGTCATAATTTATAGATACATATATATATATCTCCACACTGCACTAACTATCCGTGAGATAACTTGTATCAATACTTATCCATATATGGATTAGACAACAGAGAGGGGTTGAACGTTCATCAGCATCAGAGGGAGTATCATTAACACCAGGTAAACGGACTGAGCATATCCATAACGATAATGAAAAGATCGTAACTTTACCTGGGTAATGACTCCCTACGTTCCTCCTAACGGACCCTCGGTCCACAGACGAGCAGCGTAGCAGATGTGATGACGCTCTTTGATCACGGCTATAGTACCTCCAACAGTGCCGGGACGGAACGACAGCACCGTCTTCCCGCAGGATCCTCAGGCGGGGAAAATGACGCAAAGCGAAGGTCGCAAGTGACACATACACTTGCAGGACGTAACAAGCGAGGTGGCTATCGCAGGTGATAATACCCCTGCATACGTGGGCCGTGATCCAAAGAAGTGTACAATTTACCGCAGGTGGCTCAAAGACACCAGCGAAACAATCCTCCAAAGGCACTTATTACTTAGAAGAAAAAGAAAAAGCGTTCATCAACGGCTGCTAAATTAGGATCTACGTCTGAGATCAAGGTAGGGTCCGAACTCCTCGTCCCAGGCTGCAGCAATCTCGTTCACGGTTCTCACTCAAACCCAAACACTCGAAGAGAAAAAAAAATAAACAAAAGAGTTAATGGCCATTCACTAATTAACGAAGGCGGAGGGGCGCAGGTTATCGCAGCACTCTTATGAAAAGGGCAGTTAGTAATTACTCCTGCCGAAGGCCGAATTTATATATAATAATGAAATAACTTAATTTAAACATGACATATATATATATATATATATATATATATATATATATATATATTATATATATGTAGTAAGGGGGAATGCACAGACTCATCATAGTCGACTTCCCATGGAGACAGAGTCCGAGCGACAGCTTAAGAGAGCTGATAACTCTTCTGGGATGGTGTGACATTAAGATGCTTACAAAGCAGGTCAATGGTCGTCCTGTGGGTATATGAGTTCGAGAGAAGGTGACTTTGAAACTATACTCTGTTTTTTTTCATCTGTCCATCCGCCTGTGGTGTTTTTGTATGGTAACACTGCGTCCGGGCTTTAGATAGTTACATTCAGCTTAAATTCAACGATTATAATAATATCCTATTTCGAATATTAACGGTGTAATTCACATACAGTAAATTATTAAAACACTTTTCAGTTGCAAATGTACACCCAGATATTCTTTTATTTACCTAAAACTTACACATAGCGTAACTATCTAAGGGACGCAGTGTTACCATACAAAAACACCACAGGCGGATGGACAGATGAAAAAAACAGAGTATAGTTGAAAGTAGTTTCTGGGTGTGGACGAAGGGTGTGAGTTTGTCTGTACGTGTGAGCCTCTTTCATTCTTAACGGAAGGTAACTAGGCAGAAGGATGGAGACAGCTACTGGGAGAAAAGGCAGAATGCCGGGATAGCTCTGCGAAAGTTATATTTGTTTCTGTGTGTGACGTTCCAAGCTGTAATGGGTGGATCTAGTGGAGGGGACTAAGTTTCCTAGTGGAGGGAACTATAATATTTTGGAGAAGAGATAATTGGTGTGACTAATTACTGATTAAGACTATTAAATACCAGAGGGTTGTCTGTGAGACTTGAACTATGAATTATCATTCTATTAATTATCCTGTAAGGACCTGAATTATTCAATTAGTACTTTGCTTTGAATAAACGTATATTTTTGTAGCTCCGACTCTGATTTGGTGACCTTAGATAATGGAGTGGAGGTTGCGAGAGAGAGAGAGAAAGAGAGAGAGAGAGAGAGAGAGTGAGAGAGAGCTATTGCCAGTGATTGCCTTGAGAGAGAGAGAGAGAGAGAGAGAGAGAGAGAGGGGGGGGTTATTACCAGTGTCTGAAGGGACAAAGTGTCACCAGTTCCCTTTACACTATGGCTAAACGCTTACCAAATATGAAAATAGCGGGGGCGACGCTACGTTGTTGGGTTAATAATATATATATATATATATATATATATATATATATATATATATATATATATATATATATATATATACATATCTCATACTTCCCATCTCTCTCTCTCTCTCTCTCTCTCTTTTATTCTGTATGTAAGTTTGTGCGTGTTTGTTATATCCATCTGTGCATGAAGTCCTTTAAAAGTTGGGGAACCGGTAGTTAGCGAATGGTTGTGGGGTCGTGGATTGGGAAGCTCCCCTTACGCTGTATTTTCAAGTTAGCCATTGCCTCCTAAGAAAGAGAAAGAATGCTACATGTCACCAGTGAAGAGTATACCTTATTATTAATTGACACTCATCACCATGCAGTCGCTGTTCAATAAAATCCTCTGTTGCACTTTGCACTTGACGGGAATCTTTGTTTACTTTCGTGGTACGTTTGACATTCTTTGTTGCGACCATGTTTCTGCTTCCCCCTCGCGTTCGTTTCTATCGGTTTACATATTTGATTAATCGTTTTGTTTAATCAAGCTTTGCTCGTTTAAGTGTAATGACCCTTTACATATATATATATATATATATATATATATATATATATATATATATATATATATATATATATATATATTTTTATATATTGTAAAGGGATCCTTGAATAAAAGACTCACTTTATTACTTGAATTTTAATCCCATTTTGGTGTTAGTATACTTGTAGGTATTTTCAAGTCGCTGTTTACCTTTGGATAATCGCTATTTGATCCGGGCTTATAGTGGCTGTCGTATCAGAAAAGTGTACATATGAGACGCGAAATATCTTGAGATCATTTTGTCTATTAGATACATCAAAATATGATTTGTATTAAACATTTGTTTCTTTCCACATACAGTATTTCAAACACTGTGCATTTTTATCATTGGCAACGTTTTCTATCAGCAAGAAAAGCAAATCTGCAAATGTGTTTATATTTTTTAACAAACTGTTTCCCGAGTAAACAAGCTACGAGTTTCCGGTTTCCCAGATAGAATGATTAGATAAAGTCTTGCAGGCAAGAGAGGCCTGACATTGTAATATACGAAACGTTTTATTTCACTTATTTTCAGCTTGTGTTTGTTGTGCGTCGGTGTAAGATTTTCCAAAAGTTATTGTCACTTGATTAATGCTATTTATTATCATAATTATCAAGACGCAATTGGGATGAAAATTTTTTTCTTACCTAATATATTTTTGTTGCTTCCAGACATTGCGGATAAATAAGGAACTCATTTATCCGATATTTATTCGATATGTATTGATGACTTTCCCTTTTGTTCTGGTTTTTGGCTTTGGAAATTTGATTACTTTTTTATAGTTATGCTGATTTACGGATATCATTTCAATAGTTGTGGTGTTAGATGTTTGTTCTTGGTAAGCATTTAGCGTGCCATGTCAAATATTTCTTACCCATACAGAAATTACCTCAGCTATAGCCAGTGACTCCTAACTAGTCCAAAGTCATTCATTGGCTTACAGAATAAACCTACCCTTGAGGTAAGAAGGGTTAGCAATTCAATTAAGATTAATATAATTTATTTCATGAGTTTTATGATATTCCCAAAACAACCAGGACGTCTGAAAGATTGATTTTCTTGTAATTATTCTCATATTTTTATCATTGCTGGTGATCTTTGTTTTAGTGCTTTATGATGTGTTTTTGTCGTCTTGGGGCCGTTTCCCAAGATAACGCTTCGCCATCGAATTCTTCGCTGTTCAGAGTGTGGTAAGTGTTACTTTATGTTTTATTTATGTTTTTTTTCTCTCTCGAAACTTTTTTGTTTTACTGCCAGCCTGTTGATTGAATCATTTTTACTCTTCAAAGTTCTTTGAGTAAAGCCATGGTCTTCGTAATTATTAGTACACCCGATATTTCATTTCTTGCGATGCAATCCCTGGTGCAAAAATGTCTGATAGAATTATTCGTATGGTGCAAAGTTAGGAGTGACTGATTTGAGACAGATTGTTTGTCTGTACATTGGTTCTATCCTTTCTTAACTATATCTGTATACGGTGGCTGTAGACATTTCTCAATATCTATGACTGTAAACATTTCTCAATGTCTATGAATAGATCTTGGCGTTTACATTGGTTTCATAGTCATGGAGATTATAAAAGTTTTGGTTTTTGATAATGGTTTTTGGCTTAGTAAGCTTTCGTATTCCGTCCCATTACAGAAGAAATAAACGCCGTTGTCTTAGAGAAATGCTGGACATTTTTAGATTGTGCATATTTTATTGACATGTCAGTAGTGCATATTTTATTGCCATACCAGCAGTGCATATTTTATGTTCATATCAGCAGTGCATATTTTATTGTCATTACATCAAATAAACGATCAGAATCTTAGTGAAGCCCCCAGTCGCTTTAAGGCGAGAAGTGGCTGCCTTTGCTGAATTAGACTTAATTTTGTAATATTTTTAAACATAGGTGTCTGTGGCTTACTTGGACGTACTAAGGCTCAAGTAATTTAGACAAAATCCTTCCTAATAGAGGGAATTTTAATGAAACTGTTATGTGTAATCTGTGCTTTGGTAAATATTTATTATTCAATACGTGCTTGAATACATGCATACATACATACGTACCTACGTAGGTGACATCTGTTATTGCAGCGGAGAGAGAGAGAGAGAGAGAGAGAGAGAGAGAGAGAGAGAGAGAGAGAGAGAGAGAGAGAGTTAGGGTTTTTAATGATTGTGCTTTAGTGAAGGAAACTAGATGAATATGAAGTATTACTATAGAGGGAAAAGAAGTGTTATTAGTGGGAGGAAATGCAAGAAAGAATGTTAACAAGCAAATGGATAAAAGAGGTAGATGGAATAACTTTCTTATGGGAAATACCGTACATGCGTATCTGTGTATTAGCTAAGAACTGTGTGCTTATGAACATTCTACCTAATATTCCAACGCATATATATATATATATATATATATTATATATATATATAATATATATATATATATTTGTGTGTGGTGTGTGTGTGTGTGTGAGTGGTGTGGTTTTGTGTGATATTTGTGTGTGTGTGGGTGTGTGTGTTTGTGTTTGTGTGTGTGTGTGTGTGTTTGTTGTGTGTGTGTGTGTATGTGTATATATATATATATATATATATATATATATATGTATATATATATATATATATAATAATATTATATATATATATATATATATATATATATATATTATATATAATATATATATATATATAACACACTTAGTGTGTGACACAGTTCTCGTGGTAGTTCTCGAGGTGCATTACTAGATGAAGTTTCTTAGATATTACGGTGTCGTATTCCTGAAGGTGATATACGTCGTCACGATTTTTTATTATCGGAATTCGTAGTTGCTCAGAACGTTTATGGACAAAGTCATTTATCATTACGTTTTCCTCAATATTGATCTAAAGGCAGTATTGATTAAACAACTAGGCAGTAAGATCAAGGATGTAATCAGTTACGATTTTATATAACAATTATGTAAAATTTTAATGTTAATAATATGGATGATACCAATATCTACATAGTGCAGTATAGTCATAACTAAAGTAAATGATCTGCAATAAGGTCATTAGAATCATAATTGTCATATCTGTGGTAATTTATTATTAACGTCGTTATCTGGAATAAATGAAAAATGAAGAAAAGTTGAACAGTGTCCCATCATTATCTCATTGTTAATTCATTTGATGTTTAAGGAATAGGAATGATTAGTCTTTTTTGACAGCAGAGCTTAGTAAGTACAATTGGCTTCAATCCCAAGGAACCTGTTTTAGCCTTTCACATTTCGTAACGAATCTGCTTTAAAGAAATTTACATTACTGTTCAATCCGATGTTGTAGGCTTCTCCAACCGAACTTTTCTAGCATAGATAAAAGAACTCTCCTTTAAGACAACTGTCTTCCATTCTAGACTTGGGAGATATATTATGTATATAACACATAAGATAATGTTTTCTATATGCTAAATGCATTTTTAACTAAACTGAAAAGCATTAGAGAAAAACAAACAGAATTAAAACTATGTGCATCCGTTCGTTAGAATCAAGAAAAAATGTTTGCCTTCATGCTACACAAGCTAGCTTATCTGGGTATAGTATACTAATTCATGCTGAAACATGTAATTTTGCAGCCTTTTGACTATTATATCCCCCTTTTCTCTTTTAACTGTCCAGCCAGGCAAAAAGCCGTAATTCATCTTCATCTTCCACAGCCTTTTTCTCATTTTTCTAACTTTTGTATCAAGTGTCTTGACGGGAAGTAACAGAACTTACACTTTTTGTCAGATGAGTCTCTTGGCATCAAGTCAGTATTTGTTTCATCTTATTATTATTTTAATTTGTTCTTTATTCACGCTCTTTATACAGGATATTTCTTTATAGTTACATCACTCCCATAATGACCTCTTGATACTTGAGTTACTCTTAGACTTGATAGGAGCATTTTTCTCGTGAGTCACTAAGGTATTATTTATTTAGGAGTTTTAATTTTCATGGTATTAAAGAT
>NC_087210.1:14757277-14764777 GCF_015104395.2 Macrobrachium nipponense | reverse complement strand
ATCTTTCATGTGTTTATTTACTCGCAGATTTACCTTCGTTAAGGGGAAACAAATAATAAAACTTGAGTCATGATATTTCTCTGTGATGCTGTAATGATCTAATTAACAAACAATTTTAATTAGGATGATCTCGCACTTGAGCCATAATCTAGAATATTCAGGGCATAATATGATATAATGAAATCACATCATGAGCCTGGTAGTTTTGTCTACCTGTTTTTGTTCCCACTTCGTTTTTACTTCTTTAAATATTTTGCTAAATTACAAGATTTTAGGAACAGCGAATACACGCACGAAATGTGAATTGCATTTAGACATTGGTGATAGAACCATAGTGGTGATAGAACAGTAAAGAATGAACAACAGAACGACAAAGTTATTTTTATTCAGAAAAATGTAAGGAAATGTACCCATACTGAACAGATCAACAACTAAGAAGGAATAATTTCCCCTATTACACTAAATCAGTTGATGTATTTGATATCCTCAGTTTAATACAATTAAAAAACTTCATTTGCAAATAAACCAGTGGAAATACGTTTAAACGTAAATCATTTTTGATGAGTACGCTGATTAGGAGCAAACATTCAAATTAGACCAAATCACCTTTTAATTAGGTCCCTCGCTGCGAGGCAAATGAAGCCATCGCCTAACTGACAAGATAATGCATGACATATGTATGCATGTATATATGAATGTGTGTGTATATATATATCTATATTAATATATATATAATATATATATATATATAATATATATATAGTATATATATGTATATATATATATATATATATATATATAGAATGTATATATATATATATATATATATATATATATATATATATAGTTATATATATATACATATATATATATATATATATATATATATATAGATATATAATATATATGTGTATATATCTATATATATATATATATATATATAATATATATATATATATATATATATAGATACATATATATATATATATATATATATATTTATATATATATATATATATATATATATATATATATATATTCCGATTTATTTATTTTTTATTTTTTATTTATTTTCGATAAATGCAAGGAAAATCTACAAATTTAAATTGACCAAGAATAAAATGGAAAGAACATTATTTGATTGCATACATGTTTTAAAACAGTGTATGTTGTATATACGTTGTATATGTAAATGCTCCTTGACATAAACCATCATTCCCACACTTTGTTTGAGAGAGAGAGAGTTTTTTTTTACGTACTAAAAATGATGTTTAGGATTTACGTTCTTTATTATATAAGTATGATGTTGCCTTTGCTTATTTTATTTTAGAATTTATAACTAATATTTATACGGATGTGATGTAGAAATTGTTTAATCAGTTGCAAAGAGTTTAGAGCGTCTCAGAATGTTCACTGCTGACTTCAAATGTCTGATCTGGCAGTTCATTCCTGAGCGAGTCCTGCTGCCAGAGGGCAATTTCCCCGCGAATCTTGATTCTGTCAGAATCCAAATGAAAGATTTAAATAGTAATATATTATTCTTCGGCATTGTATATAATAAGGCAATATGGGACACTAGTTGTTTTAATCCATTTTTATTTTGTTTTTTAGTTTTATTTTCCAGTTTCTTTAATTCATTTATTATTTTTTTTACATGGAAGGATTTGGCTTGTTTTGAAGTGGATAAGGGCGAAAACTCAGGTTTTAAACAGCCTGGGAAAATTAAATCTACACTTTGTTATTTTAATTGTTTTGTTTATTTATTAATTTATTTTTTTGTAAAGGCAGATTGCTTTGTTTGAAATGGAGAGGGAAAAGTCAGTTTTAACAGCATGGAGAATTAAATACAATGTTATTTTATTGTTTATTTATTTATTATTTTATTTTTTTATTTTGTAAAGGAAGAATGGTTTGTTTGAAAATGGAGAGAGGAAAAGAAAACTCAGTTTTTAACAAGCCTTTGCCTTTAATTTTATTTTTAGAATTTATAACTAATATTTATACGGATGTGATGTTAGAAATTCAATTGTTTAATCAAGTTGCAAGAGTTTAAGAGGCGTCTCAGAATGTTCACTGCCTGACGTTCCAAATGTCTGATTCGGCTGGCAGTTCATTCCTTGAGCGAGTCCCTGCTGACCAGAGGCAAATTTCCCCGGCCGCGAATCTTGAGTTCTGTCAGAATCCTAAAGAAATGAAAGTTTAAATAGTAATATATTATTCTTGCGGCGGGCATTAGGTATATTAATAAGGCAAATATGGGACACTAGTTTGTTTTAATACCATTTTTATTTTGTTTTTATTTTATTTCCATTATTTAAATTATTTATTATTTTTTTTAGTCATGGAGATTGGCTTGTTAGAAGTGGAGAAGGGGGAAAACGAAAACTCAGTTTTAACAGCCTGGAAAACATTAAATTACACTGTTATTTTATTGTTTTGTTTATTTAATTTCTTTATTTTTTTGTTTTGTGTAAAGGCAGCATTGCTTTTGTTTGAAATGGGAGGGGAAAGGGAAAAGTCAGTTTTAACAGCATGGAGAATTTAAATACAATGTTATTTTATTGTTTATTTATTTATGTATTTTTTTTTTTTTTTTGTAAAGAATAAATGGTTTGGTTTTGAAACGGAGAGGGAAAAAACTCAGTTTGTAACAGGCCTGGAGAATTAAATACACAGTTATTATTTTATTTATTATTTATTTTATTTATTTTGTAACCAAAGAGTTTAATTGTTTGAAAATGGAGAGGGAAAAACTGTTTTAACAGCCTTGAAAATTAAGTACACTGTTATTATTTATTTACTTATTTATTTATTTATTTTATTTATTTTTGTAAACTAAGATTGAATTGCTTGAAATGGAAAGTGAAAATTCAGTTTTAACAGCCTTGAGAAATAAATGTCACTGTTATTCATAGGAACGATCTCTTTCCACTATTCTGATCTGATCCAGGTTTTAAAAAGAGCTTGGTCAGTACCCATAGTAATGACACTTCGTTGCTTTGTCTGTCATAAATCGAATTTGTAAAGTAATATTTTTTTTTCAAAAAATTGTTCATTTGAAACAAGAGAACATACTCGGCGTAATATTCGAGACCGACGATATGTCGGAATGTTTGAAATTCCAATGACATTTTCGGCATGGAATCGTCAGTCACATTAGCCCTCGAATTATTATTTTGCTATTGGCTCTTTTTTCTGCTGTTGCTCGTATCATTTTCTTCTTATATTTGGGGTAGGTGGAACCATCGGTAACTACTTGATATTGTGGTTATTAGACATCCATGCAACACTAATTGTGATTGTGCAGCAGTTGTGTTTATTATTATTTAATTGATTTTATTTATTATTATTATTATTTTATTAATTATTTATTATTTTCATTTTATTATTATTATTATTATTATTATTATTTTGCAGTACGAAAGTACTACAAGAAAAATAAAAATCCTTTATAATATTACAGTTCCTCGATGGGTGTTCTTAACTTGATTTGATTGATGAAAAATAAGCTTTAAAATCAAGAACTCGGGTACTTTCACCTATTCAGTGCTCAAGACTGAAAACAGGGAGTTGGACAGCAAAAAAAAAGAAAAAGAAAAAAAGTTCTAGAAACTGGGTGCAGGTAGTGAACGAAGGAACGATGTAAGCAACCTGTAGTAATGCCTACAGTGTACCATGTGAGGTGCAGTAACTGCCGTATTTCTCTACGGAAGAGGGAGAGAGTTGGGAGGGGGGGGGGTGACGGTTTTCCAACACATTTTTTTTATTCTGAACGCCACCTGGGTGTGTGTCTTCAGTGACGTCATTATGCGAAAGCGAACATTTCTATTTGGGTATCATTCTTCTACTCTAATTTCCTTTTGGTTTCCTTTTATTTTATAAAAGGATACCAAAAGGAAATTAGTTTTTTTATTTGTCTGTTTGTATATTTGATCAAAATTTCCTCTTGACATTGGAAAAATTCCCGCTGATATGAATTCATTTTCTGTCGGTGTCTCGTCTCTTCCATGTATTTTTATCTTTAATTTCCATTGGGCCAGACTCTGTCTGCTGTACTCGTTTATTGTCATTTTGTTTGAGGGTTAGTCTTTTCAGAGCAGAAACCTTGTTAGATTTTGTGTGTGTGTGTGTGTGAAATAAAAAGGTCTGGAATCTAAATACCTAAATGCTTCCGAAATTTAATTAATAAAGCTTTGAATCGTTATTGTCATCAGGTCTCCTGCTTATTGGAATTGAGTCAAGTATAGAAGAATGTGTGTTGTTCTTTTTTAATGCAGGAAACTGTTAGATTTTACTGCTATAAAATGTCAAGTTTTTTTGTTCCATTGCACGAAGAAAAATAGAGGGAACGCAATGCGATTTAATTAAGATCTCTATCTCATCCTGGAAAATATATTAAGAAATACTGTAGTGAAATGGATGAGTAAGACACATTCACGAGTCTAATTTTGCAGAGGGAGCTAATATTATATTAAGAGAAAGTTACTTGACGAAACAAAATATTGTGAAATAGGTGATTGTGGTATACTTAGCTGTTACCAAGTTTTATTGACTACACTATACAAATCACATACTGCCATCCAATACATTTTTTTAGCTAATATAAATGAACCGTTAACAGAACTCTATTTTGGTGTTTTGAATCTGAATGGTTAGGTTCTCTTTTCTAATTGTTGTAAGAAGCCCCGTGCATAATTCTGTCCCAGTCAGGGTGTTTTCAGATCAGTGCTCATTGGCGTTTTGGCTTCTTATAAGTTTAAGAATATGCCTTATATATATTTAAGTACTATTTGCATACAGCAACTCTGTCAAAAGCATACTTAAAAATAGTACACGCAACTGATAGCAACATGGGTTAGGAAGTTCCACGTGTGGGCTGAGACTGATTTTATTTAGGTTACACGAACAAGGGCTTGACTATAAAAGTTTTTCTATATAAATATTGAGAAATAATCAAAAGGATGGTACGAACTCTAAAATGAAATTTATGTAAAATGTAAAAAATATGTTCTTAATCTTTCCTAATTTCGTTTTCTCAATTTTTAATCAACTCTCCATAATATGTAAAGCTGCTTTATCACTGTCCATGTTTTCCTCATTTTATTCTTGAGGTTATCGAATCTTCTTCTTCGATTAAACGCGATTAAATGCTTCATTTCCAGACCGACTCACCCACCATAAATGGAAATGTAATCATAACAGTTGACGGGAGAATTGCAGAGCAATATATGATTCTCCTTGCATTGCTTCATTCCCCTTTTGTATTTTCCACACCAATAAATATCAAGGGGAAAGTTCTGTGAAAAGAGACAAACGAGGAATGGTTCACTGAGAAATAAACGATTTAGCTAAATCGTTTATTTCTCATTTGTTTGTTTTGACCCAAGTATCCTATAGAAGAATGTTGGGGCCTTTCCTTTTAGAATATGTTGACGATTTTTATACTTTTTTTTTATATATATATTTTAAAAAGTACGTGTAGTTTCTTTCTGAGCGGAGCATTCAACAATAATTCTTAGTCTTTACAATAAACCTTCTCAAAGCAAAGGAGAGAGAGAGAGAAGAGAGAGAGAAGAGAGAGAGAGAGAGAGAGAGAGAGAGAGAGAGGAGGATGAAACTGAATTGTTTCAGAAATTCAAGATTTTCTTTCGGTTGATTATGAAAAGTCAAAAACAACAAAAATTGTCACTCCAATTAAATAACAAAATCACCAAGTAACTTCTGTCATTTTAATAATCTCATCAAAACGTGAGATTCAGTCTTGTCAAGGAAATTGCGACAAAGAAAAAGGTAAAAGAAATAAAAAAGCCAGAAGTATTAGTAAAGAAAAAGGTGAAAATAAATTCATCCAAACACAAAGTGGCGAAGTGGAATTTATGAAGCTACAATGCCCTCTTACCTTCTAGATTTCTTTAGGCACGTTTTAATTTCGTGAACACGGGAATAAACAGGAAAGGTATTAAGACTCATGTCTATTTTTTTAGGAACTAGACCCTTTTCTTGACAACCCTTATCATTTTACTTGTCTGTTAATGCCTATGTCAGTTCGGTAAAGATGAAGAATGAGCTGCCTCAAGGTTACACGGTTAGTCAGGAGTATATATTTTCTCATCGAAAAAATTTTTAAAAGTAAATTATAATGAGAAACTAAATAAAAAAAATATAGCATTTTAACGCAATGTCCCATCACAATATATTGAATACAATAGGGATTGTTAGTGAGATACGGGTGACTTATAAACAAGAGATGATTATTGGGTAGCAATGATAATCTGGCCGCCTTAATTCAACAGCGCCTCCGTGACGTGGTCGGTTTGGGATTGGGCTGCCTCCACGGTGGCCACGAGTTCAATTCCCGGACATTCCATTGAGGGGTCAGAGATATGTATTTCTTATGACAGATTTTCACTCTCGACGTGGTTCGGAAGTCAGGTAAAGTCGTTGGTCCTGTTACTGAATAACCACTGGTTCCATGCAACGAAAAAACATCATAGAAACAAACAAATAAACAAACAAACCCTTTAATTCAACGCCAGTGGTCGTTGTTGTTGAGTTAGAGTTTAGCTTGGTCTGGGGAATATAAAAAGGGAGTAGCTGGGCTTATTTTGACACTAAGCTCATTTATGATGACGTTAAGGGGTCGAAGGCTAGGCATCTGGAAGTGTCTGATTTATTTGACAGAGATACGAGTTAGGCTCATTTTCCTTGGCACTCTTTGTGCCACTTATATCTATAGCTAAAAACAGCTCAGGGTAAAACACCTGAATATTCTGAACTGAAAAACGACCTACATTTTACGCTTTCCCTTACTGTACACGGCCTTTTGGTTGGAGGAAATAGTCTAAAAATGCAAGCGTCCTGAATTGACGCATGCAACAATGTCTTTAAAAAAAATGGATTTTTGTCAGTATCTTTGACAGCACTAGAATCATACATTTTCCTCTGTTTTCAGTATCACTCCGTCATCGGTTAGCTCTCTCTCTCTCTCTCTCTCTCTCTCTCTCTCTCTCTCTCTCTCTCTCTCTCTCAACTTCCCTTTAATCTCTTTTGAAGCAAGTGAAGAATTGCTTAGCAGACTTAAGGTTAGACGCAGATGAAGGCCTATTTCTCCCTTAAGGCCAACGCAAAACAGTAAGCTACTTATGAGAAATAGGAATGGATAGTTTTGTTTAAGGTGTCAGCACCAATGGGAAAATCTGGATTGGAAAGGGCAGAGGAAAAGCTTGTTCTTCATAGGTCTAATTTTGTCTTCGCAACTCCAGCAAAGGTTTCCCGATCTAATCTCGAGAAACATTTCCTTTTCTCTATCTGTTTTGTTGCTATCTTAATTAAAACGTCTTCACTAATTTTAGCTTTTTCGCGGTAACAGCCCGTCTTCAGAGAGAGAGAGAGAGAGAGAGAGAGATGCATATTTAGTTTTTATGTAAAAATATGTGTCCACGTATATGATACGAAGATCAAAGTGTAATTTCTTTTCTAAGATCATATTTCATTATTAAC
>NC_087210.1:14742277-14749777 GCF_015104395.2 Macrobrachium nipponense | reverse complement strand
AATTCTTCGGGGGATATTGTTGGACTTACAATCAACATAGAATTTCTCTAACTAAAGTCTATTAAGACAGAATTACAACTGATCGCTCTTAAAAATGGTATTTTCTTACATTTCACCTTGATTAAAACTGATGATAGTTTTTTTTACAGGATGTTGAATAATCAAAAGAGAAAAATGCCATCCTTTCCGTATTTGCAAACTTATATGAAAAGTTTGTGGTTGGTAAAGGTAGATTAACCGAGAAAAAAAAATCGTGGAAATCTCTCCGTCTAATTTGAGAAATTTCCTTTTGTTTTGATTACTGCAAAGTTAAAATAATTGGGAGAAGTTTGTCCACAATATCTCGTGGCATAGTCTGAAGTAGGTACATCGTGAGATATGGAACTCTCACGCTATTCATACTTGTTAGGTATTTTGTCTGTATTTACAGGAAAAATGGATAGAATTATTATTTTGAAATATCTAGATAGTTGACGCATTTCAATTGAATGTATAGTTCAGAGCAGGTGTTTTGTCTATTTGAAGTAAGAGCATTGTGTTAGAGAGAGAGAGAGAGAGAGAGAGAGAGAGAGAGAGAGAGAGAGAGAGAGAGAGAGAGAGAGAGAGAGAGAGAGACTGTAGCACTGGAACATTATGTTCCGAAACAATTCAAGAGAGTGTAAGATGACGTTGATTTTGAGCAAGCACATCAAGGAAAGTACTGAGACAATTCTCCCACTTTTAAAGCGAGTCCTGACTTTACTTGAACCAGTACCAGTATATCACTACTACCACCTAACAAGGTTAGCAACTGTGTTATTAGTTAACACGTCGAGGTGTTCTGTTTTAGTCTGCGAGTTTTACTATTTTCTTAATAAATTCTTTATTGTGATTCTTTTGGAAGAGAAAGGCAAAATACAGGTTGTCTTTGATACGTACTTTTTCAATAAACTTTTGCCCGTTATGAGGTAGTGACTATCCAGGTGGTGACTGTGTTTATAGCGGAATTCTGCCTAGCCTGTGTTATTGTTGCAATGATGACTCAGTATTACCAGGTATAGAGGGAGACTAACCTGAACCCTTTTCCCTACCTGTAAAGATCGGAGTTTTATTTATATACCTTCAACAATGTTATTTTAAGAGTATTAGGGAAGATTAGTGTATGGAATGTGAATACAGACTACAGCAGACTGGACAAAGTAAGATGATTGTGAAGAGTGAAGATTTTCCCTGTGACATATTTGAAAGACTTAGGAAAAATGATGAAGTTAGCGTATTTTCATTTTATTATAGTCACTGTTACTACTCTGGGAAGTTAACAGGGAAGTAAACAGGATCCAAGACCGATTTTATGACTCTGGAACAATTTCCGTCTTTTTTTATGACGGAGGCCCGAGAAAGGTGCACAGTAGGAATTTTTAAAGGTTCTTTGTAGTTCTCCTTCGGCCCCTAGCTGCAACCCCTCTCGTTCTTTTTACTGTACCTCCATTTATATTATCTTTCTTCCCTCTTGCTAGCCATCCTCTCCCAGCAATAATTTCATATTGCAGCTGCTTTGAGGTTCCTTCTTGTCACACCATTAAAACTTACCTACTCTCGATGTCCTTTCCAGAGCTGAATGACCTCCTAGGTCCAAGTGTTTGGCATTTGGGCTAAACTTCATATCCATTCCGAGAAAGGAGTTACCGAAGAGTGGAAGATCAGGGCAGCGTCCGCGAAGTATCTTACTAGACAGGAGGTAGTGAATAACCTCATAGAAGATACATACTTACTTCCGCCTCTTCGTCCAAAACACCAGCAGAAGGTGATGGATGGATGACATCACGACCAGAACGAAGTCTATGTTCGTAGCTGAGGACCCAACTTCCAACAAACGGAAAAAAATAATTATAATTACAAATGAAAGGATATCTTGGAAAGCAGAGCATAAAGCTGGCAAATTATGGAAAGAATAAAACTCTGATTAATATTCATTGCAGAGAGGATATTCTTGCGACACAAAGGGAAAAACAAGTCTTCTTTGCTGGATTGACTCAGAGATTTCCTCCTCCAGGGAACTTAAGGAAACATGGAAGGAGACTTTGAAGTGATACGCTCAATCACTAAAAGGTCCTCGCACAAAGGACTCGGGCTGTAGGACTTGCATGTCTCATAAACGAAGGAATTCCCCGAGTGCATCCGGCTAAGCCACTGTGTGTGTGTGTGAGTGAACATCTCTATGTATCGGTCAGTGCTATAAAAGGTGAATGTTGGCGCCATAGCGAATATGAAAGCTTTTACTTTTACACGCTGACATTTCCAACCACATATTCATAAATACACAACACACCCGCACACACACTAACACTTACATACATACATATTATACATATGTGTGTGTGTTTTTTATTATGTGGTTAGAAACACATCTGTGTATGGCCAACATTCGCCTTTTACAACACAATCGTGTTTCATTATTAGAACTCATTATTCTTCTCTACCTATTATTCTTGCGTCTATTTCGTGCATATCATATATATGTATATGTATAATACTATATATATATATATATATATATATATATATATATATAATATATATATATATATGTATATATATATATATATCATATATATATATATATATGTATATATATATATATATATCATATATATGATGTGTGTGTGTGTGTGTGTGTGTGTGCGTCTGTATGTTTTACAGTAAGACCGTGAAATCAGGGATTTCACGCAATCCATAGGACTTTCAGGGAATTCGTGAAATCACCAATTCACTTAAGGATATTTGGTCCCGAGGGGCAACACAGTGATTCATCTACGCTGTTTTGCCGTGTTCAGTACCTGACCCCTCAGCGATCAAATGTGTTTCACCGTGTTTCGTATTAGCCCTTGGGGATCAAGTATGCTTTGCAGAGTTTAGTACTAGCCCCTCGGGGAGATTATATCTGTGCTGAAGGTCAAGATAATAGGAAAGGCTGGCTGCGCTAGGTGATTTTAGTGTAGAGGTAGGTGGCCGAAAAATTTGATGCTGTGATTAGCATTGGAGTTCATTGAGTAAAAGAGAATGATTTGATATAAACATTCAATTGTACCTTCGGAAGAGAAAATGACGAGGAAAAGTGTTTAATATATATATATCTATATATATATATATATATATATATATATATAATATATATATCATATATATATATAAATAAATATATATATATATATATATATATATATATATATAATTATATATATATATATATATATATATATATATATATATATATATGAAGATAGGTGGAGCGTAATGGATTGATATTCGGTTGAATTGGTGATCATGTACAAGATGTGAGGGTAATTCACACGAGTCAGACTGATAAGGATGCAACGAGAGCACAGAAGGAGATCATTATGTGTAATAAATTGGTAAGAGTTAAAGAAACAGACGTAGCAGTAGTATAGGGAGAGCATATAAAATTCCACGATGACGTCACAGAGTTATCCAGGGAGCGATTGGGTACATGAAGAGTTGGGAACAAGTAGAACTTTTCGTAAGCAAATAAAACAGATTACTTAAACTGCAATGAAAGACTAAAGGGATGGATGGCGCACCACAGGAATACCGGGAGAGGGATAAATTGGTCAAGAAGGGGTGAGAGGGGAAAAGAGAGCGTGTAATAATAAAACAAATATTGGAGAAGATGAATAATGCCTTCGAGGGAGATAAGAAGCTGTTCTACGTGGAAATAAATGCAGATTAAAAAGTTAACACCCAAAGGAGTTCCAGAATATTTCAGAATAAAAGGCTTCAATGGAGAGACGATTTCTTAGAATGCAATCCTGAGTTGGTGAAGTATATATTTTTATGATTTGTTGAGTGTGATAGCCAGAAAAGTCACAGACAAAAGAAATTATGCAGGAATAGTGGAAGCCATTGAATGTTTGTGAATGCTCATGAAAATCCCCATTGTGGATTTACGGATGATAATAAAAACTTTGTAAACATGGATAGAAACCTAAAATTGATAGTATTAGGATTGTGTTATGTTCGCGAAGGTGTGATCAGTTGGTAGTACATATTCTTTCACTTAAAGAAATATTTAAAATAGTGAATGGGGTAGGACAGGTGAACTATTTGGAAAAATTAACAAGATATTCAAATTCTTTCGGCGGAAAATAGAGAAATAGTTGACAAATTGTTGTCTAAATCTTAGGGGGAAGTGCAGCTGAATATAAAGTATCACAGTGAGGAACATAATTGGAAAACTGTCATGTCCAGCAGTGAGAGACTGTTTCCAAAGGAAATTGAATTCTAGGTACTCTTGTCATCCTTGTCGAGAGAAATGTTTGGAGATGAGATTACACTGGTTGGAGATGATCATTTAGATTCTGCTGCGAAATTATGGATCACGAGAATAATCTATCATTTCTTCTAGATTTATTTGAAATAAAAAATAATTAAACTAGATGTAATAAAAGAAAAATAATAGTGTTTATTCATGCCTTGGGATTAATTCCACGTGCTGAAATTATTGTTGGTTGCCGTCTGAGTATTTCTATATATACACTTTTTTATTCCCCATTTGGCAACCTAATTCGAGTAAAAATCTCAAGGATAACAAATAAAAAACATTACTGCGAAAGTACATCAATTGCAACAGAGGCTTTAGTAATTACAAAAGAGATAATTATAGAAAAGATTAAAGTGTTAGTATTTTTATAGAAAAATAAACCAAGCATTTAAAAAAGTATCACTAAAGGCTCTCCACACAAGGAAACATTGTTTGGAAACAAATATCGCAAACTGTTTTCAAACTGTATGTAAACTTTGTTTCCAAACAATTTTACCTATTGTGGACGGACAGGCCTTAAGATAACAGATTGCGAGGATAGCAGAGAGACTAAATGATATTAGAATTGGACTCCTGTGTCTAACGAGTAAAAGGAAATGAGAGAGAGAGAGAGAGAGAGAGAGAGAGAGAGAGAGAGAGAGAGAGAGAGAGAGAGATTAAATGGGAAAGATATTATGTCATGGCCTGAAAGGGTATTTCCATTAATATATAGGGAAAGATGAGTCACTTATCACAATAACTCACTCTCTGTCTTTCAGGAGCGGCTCGTAGTCTGTAGTAGGTAGGGGAATTCTAATCACCTCAATAATCCACAGGATTTCCTATCCCCACAAAGCGGAGGAAGTCCCAGCAGAGGCTTCCTCCAGGAGAGAGAAAAAAGGAGGTAGTAGGAGGCAATGAATTTCCTTGTGTCAGCTGCACAACGGAATAGAAATCAAAGGGGAACATCAATTCTCGCACTCCGGAAGACGAAGGTGAAGAGGGAGGCTGAGGAAGAGGGTGTGGAAAGATGCCGCTGATAAGATTACAGAAGGAATGAAGGTTATGTATGACGTACAGATGATTTTCTAATGGTGGATACCATACAGAAGAAAGAGGCGTGTTCAGAGTCCCGCCTTCAAATAGGCATCTCAGTAGAATATATTCACTGCTGAAATTATGCGCTTTAGCATATCCTGGTCACTCATGGAACCAAACCTAATGTCTATCTTGAATTAACATACAGTGAGAGAGAGAGAGAGAGAGAGAGAGAGAGAGAGAGAGAGAGAGAGAGAGAGACGGTAGACAATTGCGTTATTTTGGGATATCAATAATGAATTGTACACTTGATTATGGAAATGGAATTACTGTCGGATATGAATACAATATGAGCTTGAATATGTCGTGAAAGCAAGATCCATCGAATCTGTTTATAAATGTCTTTCTCCCTATCAGTGCAAAACTGCGTGGCTGTAAAGAAAACGAAATAAATGAAAAAATAAAGTAATAAACTTTGTAACATTTTCTTGTTTATTTCCGTTTCAGTGCATAAATGTGTAAGCAGGTCTCCGCCTCTTGGCGAAAATCAAAGTGCTAATTCTATTTTGGAACATCATTCTAAGATCACATTTATACGTATATATGTTTAAATCACATTTCCGATGGGCAGATGTTCACACGATTAGTAGATTAGCCCCCCACATAAGCATATGCGACTGAGAGACTGAAGAAATAGAAGAATCATCTGTCACAACATTTCATTGCAACTGGGCGCGAATTCAGAATTAATGAGGGGATCCTAGAGACTTCGCCTTCATTTGTCTTGCAAGCTTTGATGCAAAGTCAAAATTAATGAGCGGGAAACGACATCCTCCCCCACCCCCACCCCCATCTTGATCAAGATGGACTCCCGGTAATGACAGTTAGTCCCGAATGCATCAGAGACATGATTACGAGAACGAGCGAAAACGTAACGGGAAGTTTTGCTGATAATTAATAGACACTATGCGATATGAGAAGTGTTTGTCACCTTTTATATATATATATGATTATAATCACTTTAGCACGTGATTCGTTTTTATCACACATAACAGGGTGTAAGTCCTGACTGGTCTCGACTTTATGTCCAAACCATTAACGAAGGACTGATACATAGCATTAAAAGTCACAAATGTATACATACTGTAGAGACAGTGCTGACGAACATAGTACACACAACCGTTTGAGACTGCAGATCCACCCACAGGCGGGTGTCAAGGTAGGAATGGCTTTCAAAACTCGTTTGGCTAAAATTCACAATTATATACTATATATATATATATATATATATATATATATATATAGTATATATATATATATATATATATTCTGGATCTATCTATTCTATCTATGTATATATATATATAATATATATATATATATATATATATATATATATATATATGAATAGGTAGTTTTCTTCTCTTTCCCTATTTTAACGTTCTGATTATTTTTTAATTTTTTTAATTTTATTGTAATTTTTTAGTTTATTTTAATGTTGAATTTCAATTGCAGACTGATGATGTGTTGGTGACAACATGAAACGTTTCTTAATAATAAAAACACTGTACATGACTGTCGTCTGATTGGACACCTCTTCCTTTATATTTATGGTTTTCCTGATGTGATATATATATATATATATATATATATATATATATATATATATATTATATATATATAATATATATCTGTGTGTGTGTGTGTGTGTGTGTGTGTGATATATATATATATATATATATATATATATATATATATATATATATTATATATATATAAATATCTATATATATATATAGCGGATATTTTCCAAGCTGGTCAGCAGATGGCCCTGAGAAGTGACATATCTAGAGATGTGTCATATGTCTAATAAAGCTGATTATTGTGAGAATTTATAGGATTTTGCCATAGGAATGACTTGTGAGCAAGGAAAGCAAAATTTCTTATTTACAGAAGCAGTTGTATTCGACCGGTCATACATCAAACTACACAGTTTGTCTACAACTTGCAGTTCTGATTTTTCAGTTTCGATTTTATTTATTTATATTGCTTTCGAAACCGGTGAAGTGTGAAATAACTACGTTCCCTTGCCCTTGTTTGATCCAATAGCGGAAACAGGTGCATAAATGGGATTCAGTCGAGTGTTCTCATTTGCCAAATATAGC
>NC_087210.1:14714777-14737277 GCF_015104395.2 Macrobrachium nipponense | reverse complement strand
AAACTACTTCTGTTGGCGTTATGTAGTAAGTCAAAACTTCTTGTAAAATCTTGGTATAGAACTCCAGAATCTTGCGTTGTGAAGGTTTAACCATGCATCCAACAAAGTCATATTACAAGTTTGTAACAAAGGTCTTAAAATCTATAATGCTATGACAAAGTAACTTTGTTATAACATATTAGTTTTGTCGCACATTTGTTTTTAAGCATATTTGTTTCATTAATTTCATGTCATTTACAGCTCGCTCTCTCTCTCTCTCTCTCTCTCTCTCTCTCTCTCTCTCTCATGCGAAGAATGGCTTTGAGTTTTGTTACCCCTATCATGCAATGAGCATGATATAAACCTTTTGCCAAGGCAACTAAAACGTTCGTGTATCGCTGTCACTGTTTGTAAGTTTACATGAATCAATAAAAACACATAAATGAGTATCACTCATGTTTTTACTTTCAATTAGTACATCAAATATGAGGTGACGCATAATTTTTAATAAATATGGCTGCAAATCGTCTTTAATAATTAAATATATTTAAATTATATAGATTTACAAAGTATCCGCATTCACATCCGTATCCGCGAAGACATGGCCATCAAATATCCTCATGTGCATCCGCATCCGCAAATTTAAAAAATTGATATCCGCATGCACATCCGCAAATCCCATTTTCAGACATCCGATACATCTTTAGTATGTGTGTGTATGTGTGCTTGTTTGTGTCTGTATTAATAAGGGCAAGACTCTTTGTACATTAAATATAATTTTGTAAATAAAGAACGCTGTCCATAGAAAAGACTCATAGATATGCATATGAGATTTTAATTATGGTAGTACGTGTTAGAATTCAAGTGGGCATGCTGTTGAACGCAAGAGATAATACATAACACCATTATGCACTACCATAATAATTCCCCACCTCCTTTTACAAGTTAAATTTTGCAAAGCAGATATATTGCCAAACGTGCAAGATAAATTCGTTGTAATCCAAGAGCAATTGGCTTCTCCGAGAGAGTGAGCAACGAAACTGCAACAAATCATGGTAACGTCAGCGTGAGGAAGCAACAGTCGCCATTTTCTCTCTCTCTCTCTCTCTCTCTCTCTCTCTCTCTCTCTCTCTCTCTCTCTCTCTCATGCCGTGCTCAATCCAGGTATGAATGAAGAACCCCTTTGACTGGGAATAACCCATAATTTTCCTATACTTCTGTTAGTTGCACCACGGATATTAAAAGACCCATCAGATAATAGAGTGAATATCTGATACTTGAAAATGATTGACCATTGCAATCATTTCATTATTCACGAAATTGTATCAGTGATTAGGTTAGCTGGAACCGGACGTGTCACGATGCAAGTCGACCTCAGTTTTTAAGAAAATGCAGTCGTTGCAAGGAACTTAAGTCGGTGAGAAAACAGGTTATGAATCGGAGGATTCGGGAATATCAATATTAGGAAAATTCGGGCGGTAGCATTGATTTGCATGAGGACACACTGTTTCCCTAGAGTAACTATCAGCACAAGGATATTCTGAGATGCACGGATTATATAAAGAAGTAAATTTTGCGACCGATATTTAAGCAAATGTTGAATTAACAAAGGCCATGGCGTATTGCTATTTGTATCGGGAAATAGTTACGATGCTTCACCTCGATATGTTTGCAAAAATATTACTTTTATTTTCTGGGGCCATAATAGTACCCGTCACATAGACCCATGCATGCATGATTCAAACACACACACACACACACACACACACACACACACAGATATATATATATATATATATATATATATATATATATATATATACATATATATATAATGTATCCCTCTAGCTAGTGTTTCCATTTTACATTTTCTTTCATGAACTTGAGGAAGTAATCATTTACGCACAGAATCATTCCTTCTGTAAATCAATCAATGAGAATAATTACCATTACCTGGTGTTCACTCATAAGATATCGATGATAAGATATGGATGAGATATTCATTCCGACAGCTGAAAAGGGAACAAAATTACCGCATTATATAAAATATTTTGATAGAAAACAAAGCACGTTCTTATATTTTACATAGTTTTCAACACAATCACATTAGGGTCCATCCCTCTCTCTCTCTCTCTCTCTCTCTCTCTCTCTCTCTCTCTCTCTCTCCCGTGTCGACAACATACGTCCCCTTGCCTAAAATCGCATGAAAGACTGATTCACGGAGTTTTTCAAAGTTAGGCTGAAAAATCCCGACTTGCGAGAGGAGGCGGGGAAGGAATCGGGTGTTGGTGTGGGTGTGGGTGTTGGGGGAGAGCAGGAAGACCATTTTTCCATAAATAGGGAACTCGAGTAATTCCCTCCCTAATCAGGAGTTCATAATAACAAGAATCTGGAGTAACTAAGATAAATGACGAACAATTTACAGAACCAGATTGACTTACTGGGATCGAATTAGTCGAACGGACGGAACTCGATGTTCAGGCAAAAATTGCCGATAGTTTCCGTTGATTTCAAGTTCGGGCAAAAATTTTTACGCGGTTTCAAGGAAACTGTTACGGTGTATGGTAGCGACTATGGGATAATAATTGTATTCTCCACCCCCACGAAAGAACAGAGAGAGAGAGAGAGAGAGAGAGAGAGAGAGAGAGAGAGAGAGACGTTAATTAAAATGGATCCATTACATCTAACAATTTTAGTAGGGACTTTGTACTTGACTGAAAAAAATGCCAATCTGTGCATTTTATTTTGGATTCTATATGTTGGCCATAACTGGTACTAGGTCGTGTTAAAATTAATGATTCTCTCTCTCTCTCTCTCTCTCTCTCTCTCTCTCTCTCTCTCTCACACACACACACACACACAAACACACACACACACACACAGGTCGCTAAGCTTAAACCCATAACTCTTGTCCAGTTAGTTATTCTTAGATCAAAACTCATCTTTTATAAACGTTAAATTTTACTTTTAGAGCTTGTATTTTGAAAATGATCTAGCTTTAGCTAAAGAAGTGAGCAGACACGAATTGCTCGAATAAAATGGAAACATTGTGAGTCGGAAACTATTTGGAACAAAACTTGTGTTTAAGCAAGACATCCCACTAAGACCAACCCAGACACAAAGGAAGCAGCGACGCAATCATCGGTGCCAATATCCAGCGCCGTGTATAAATAAAGACGCTTTGTCTAACGAATATTGCAATTTACTGCCTGATTGTTTATCGTCAGTGTTACCACATAGTTATCGTGAAATGGAAGTTTGCTTGGTTAATACGAGGGATTTTTCTCCCTAGTCAGAGTCTCTCTCTCTCTCTCTCTCTCTCTCTCTCTCTCTCTCTCGTAGCGGGGTAGTTGCTGTCAGTACACCACAAGCGGCGCCCTGTAGGCGTTACTTAAGGTTCATTACATCGTTCCTTCAGTCCCGAGCTACAACCTCTTTCATTTCTTTTACTGTATCTCCATTCATATTCTCTTTCTTCCATCTTGCTATCCAACCTCTCTTTTAACATTTGCTTCAGACTGCAGCTGCGAGTTTTTCCTCCCATTACGGTTTTCAAACATTTCTATTCCCAATTTCCATTTCAGCACTGAATGACCTCATAGGTCCCAGGGCATAATCTCGTTATCGGTAACATTTTCCAGTTTAACTCTTACCCAGTATCCGAATACTTTACCAACTGCCATCTGGTGTCTTGTCTCTGTGTTACTTCGAAAAGCTGAGTGTTTTCAGGTCGAAGTTTCTTTGCATTGTTTTTGCTTATGCCATGAATGCCTTCGTTTTTCTTTATTTTCACTTGAAAACTTAGCGTGTTTGCATATCCAGCAGAAATAAAAGAATGCACGTATATATAATTATATATATATATATAATTTATATATATATATATATATATATATATATATATATATATATATATTATATATATAAATAACCATATACATATCTATATATATATATATATATATATATATATATATATATATATATATCTATATATATAATATATGTTTTATTTATATATACATATGATGTGTGTAAACTATATATATATATATAATATATATATATATATATATATATATATATATATATATATATATATATATATATATATATATATATATATATATATATGATATATATATATATATATATATATATATATATAGTTCATAGTTCACACACACACTCACATACCATATATATATATATATATATATAATATATATATATATACTATATATATATATATATACATTTATATGTGTGTGTTTGTTGTGTGTGCGTGAGTGTATAAACTATAAATATGGTTACTAGAATTTTTTGCAAAACTGTATCTAGGTGTTGTGAAAAGCCTTATTCATGTTAAAAGATTGAATGTATCTAGAACAAAAAAACAAGAGTCCGTGCATGGTATATGTAGTTATTAAGGCAATAAGTGTTACAGTGAGATTGCACAGACTCTTGATAAACGTTTTGTGCATGAGTACGAATCGGCTGAGTTGAGAAATAGACGCAATGGGTTCATCTTCGACTAAACAGTTAAATAGCGTTTGTCCTGCTGTTTTATCTTGAACCAGGGCGTGTTGCTGTAAAAATAATCGAATAAGGTAGCATGTGGAAAGGACGGTAAGACGCAATAATAAATACCTTTTAAAAGGGACTAACATGATTTATTAGCCAAAAATAACAAAAGTATAGATTTTTGGGGATACAAGATGCCACAATATAGATTAATGAAAATATGAAAAGCATCCAAATTCACTTAGTGTTTAACGTGGCGATGAAAATAGACCCTGAAATAGAGCAGAACAAAGCAGATGAGCCCCATCAACTAAATATCTAGTACCATGAAAATGACCGAAGAGAAAAGCCCCCAGGGTTGCCACGCAGGTTAACATTGGGATTTAATCAACTGCGTTATTCCACCAATGAATACAGGGCTTTAATTTGCTCTGAAACATATTATATGTAGATAACCTCATCAGTTGCTTTTTACGGCATTAAACACTTTTAAGTATATAAGCTTTTTATTATATCTGTCCATACTCTCATATAACAATTCATTCTCCTGGCAAGGTCATTACCATTACTTTCCTGTCATCGGCGACAAATTCCAAATTTGAGCTACACGCAAAATTAAGTGCGAACAAATAGGACCAGGTTACTTCATCTACAGACATCATTCATATATACGTATGTGTGTCTACGTGTCTGTGTCTGTGCGCGAGCGTTTTTGTGTAGGTGAATCTTTTTTTAATCTGTTGACTGTTTAGATTGAAATATTTGTGTGTGATTACAAGTAATTAATCTAATTGTATTATAGAGGCAGTCGTTAACATACATTGTATTAAACATAGAATAATTATATAAATAACCTTTCACATGCGATTGCAGTATTCTTTTATTTATCGTTCAGTTTTTTCCTTCTCTTAAAGCAGAATTTATCGCTGGCGCTTTGTGGAATGGAATATAGAATTTAGACCAGAGACCAAGACCTGGAACTTTGAGGTCATTCAGCGGTGAAAGGGGAATTGAGAGTAAATAGGTTTTTTAAGGTGTACCAGGAGGACAACCTCGCAGTTGCATGTTACAATTGTTAGGAAAGGGTGGAGAGTAAGAAGTAAGAAAGAGAATGTGAACGTAGGTACAGTAAAAGGAATGAAAGGGGTTGCAGGTAGAGGCCGATGGGACGCTTAAAAGAACCTTAAGCAGTGCCTAAAGTGAGTTGTCCTGACTGCACCATATCCTTACGGGGGCTAGAATATTTATCAGTTTTCACTAAAGAGAGAGCACTTTACCTTGTAGGCATAATGGGGGATTTCAGTCAGATCCTCTTTACATGAAATATTCAGGAGGAGAAGGAGGAGCTTTGGCTTCGTATTTATCAAAGACCTGGTTTGGTTGTTTTGTGTTGTGGGTGTTTTAACAAATTTTTCCAGAGCGGAGCTACTACGACCTTTATTCAATAGGTAAAAGCTCTTTACCTTCACTATAGGATGCTCAATTGAGGTCAATATTGCTTGCTTCTTTTTCGTAGTTGTTTCACATTTAATTACTTTCTCAATATAATCTGATTTAACTTATTGTTTACCATGTTCCAATTGTTTACCATGTTCCAATTGTTTACCATGTTCCAATTAACGTGACCCTTGGCTTATTGTAGTGATACTTATCGCTTAGCATTCCATCACTTTTGTTACGTGAGATCGAGGTCACTTCTTATAAACCACTGGATGAAAGATTATTATTCAACGTTGACCTGCAAGTCGGTTTAGTGGCTCGACCACTTCAGAGAGGTATATCCCTTAAATAATGAAGTTCCTTTATCTGAACGCTTAAGCGATGCAAGTTGAGCTGTGAATGACGATGTATTCCAAGGGAGGTTAAGAGGCAACCTGGATATTTAGAAGTAATGGAAATCAAATCAAACAAAACGAAACAAGGATTCGCTTGATAAATTCCTGTTAACACAGTTGTCCTTTAAACAAATTTAATCGAGGATGTATGCAGTTTATGTGTGTACATTTTCAGCATATGTCTATCCTTTAGTGATGCAATGCGTTGTTCTCATAAGAAGAAACTTCTAATTTTAGACGATACCTACCTGGAAATGACTGGCTAGGGCAAATAGAATTACACTAATTTACAAGGAAAATTTTATATATTTCATGGAATTAAGAGAAAAGGACAATAAAGCAAATATTTTTTTTGGAACATTTCCATGAAGTCTGATATGTTTGCGGTTGTTTGAGAAACTCATAAAAAAGGCCTTTTAATTGACATATCATGGGAGCTTAGAGAAATGATACAAAGGGAGAGGAATCTCAAGAAATATGTAGCATCTAGGAAATAAATAAACCTACGAAAAACAAGTCGGTCAATATTATTATTATTCGTATTAAGATTCAGCCTTGCCTGTGCTGCTGTTGTTTCAAATCTTCATGCTTCTATTTTTACTACTAGTTACTCGTGCTATTTACTTTTGAAAAATCTAGAGCTGTATTGTGTAATAAATCAAAATTTCTCATGTTTCTTTATGATTAAAACTGCTATGATAAATAACGTCACTGTAGTTTTATCTCTATAATGAAGTCCATATTGGAATCGAATGTTTTATGTTAATAGTAGTATGGATAGTTTCATCTTCGTGTTTATTGTTATTAAAGGTAAGGCAAGTCATGTTATTTGGGATTATTTATAACGCCGCCATGTTCTTATCGTATTCATCTTCGACATTTAGATATAAAAGTACATTTAACATTTTACTGCGTTATCTTATTCATCTCCGACATTATCATCTAATGAAAGCTTTAGATTTAGAAGCATATTTAACATTTTACTGCCATATGTCAAGATCGATTTATGTATACAGTCAGTTATCGAAGTACATTGACTAACTCGAGGCAAATTCGAACCAAAGAATTAGCCAGATAAATCCTTCATTCTTTTCCTCTTCCTTTCCTCCCTACAACCACACCCTCACCTCCACCATCGGGGGAAAAAAGGAGAGATGAAGAACAAAAGCAGAGGCGCGTCTCTATTAGCGAAAAGGGAAAAGTTGTGTATAAAAAGAGGTAATTTCGTACCTCGAATGGTCTTGTTGTCTTCGGTCATTCCGTTCCAATGTCACTTTAGTCAAAGGTAAACCAATACTCATCACTCAAGGAACAGAAGGATTTTGGGTGGCTAGTCTATCTATCTATCTATCTATCTATCTATCTATCTATTGTGTGTGTGTGTGTGAGAGAGAGAGAGAGAGAAAGAGAGAGAGAGAGAGAGAGAGAGAGAGAGAGAGAGAGAGAGAGACAGAGAGAGAGAGCCTTCCTGGACATGTTCAAATAAAAATTCTATAGTTTATTGTCCCTTTCTCTGAATTCCATGTAATATGAAATTATTTTTTTCTTTTTTAATTCGTTTAATGATATTTAATCTAGCCAGTCATTTCGGGGGACAGGGCTGATAAAAAAAAAATTATTTGGCGTTTCCCCTAAAATGCTAAGCTTTTTCTTATAAGAACCAGGTATCGCCTCATTTAAGGATGGACATTGACAGAACCTAGTGCGACACTGCCAAGAACCAGAGTGAGAAGGTAGAAGTAGAGTAGCCACAGTCATAAACGGTGTCGTGTTAAGTGTTTTTTGGGAAGAAATCAAGAATTCACATTAATTTCTACAGGCATCTTGATACCCTTTTCTTAAATATAACCCGAGGGAGGCAAAACCCGTAGGATCGTCAGCGCCTTTTGTACGACATGTCTGAAGCAAAATAACTCTTATCTAAATAGCATACTCTGCCTACAACTTATGCGCTTAGCGTTAGCATCGGTGGGTTTTTAGTGCATTGCTGAATAATACTTATCATGTACGGAAGAATGCAATGTAACAAAAGCACTGATCAGGGAGATTATGGAGTTAGGAAGCGCTGATAACCCATCGTTCTCTTGCTCTTCTTTCATTCTTATTTCTATTCTGCCTCCACCTCATTTTACCCTCCTTTTTTATATAAAATTGATAGAACCTGATCTTTTGTTGCTATAATCAAGAGTTATGGACTACCAATATTGTTCCTCCTTCAAAATGTAGACTTCATTATATAATGTCTTTTTTTTTTTTTTTTTTTTTTTTTTTTTTTTTTTTTTTTTTTTTTTTTTTTTTTTTTTTTTTTTTGCTAATAGTAAATTTGACAGCAAAAAGACGAGTAAATACCATTGTAGTTATTTACATCAAAATCTTAGGAATCGATGCGCATCGAAAGGGCTGCACGAAAACTCAAAAATAAAATCTGAAAATGTTACAGTTTTGGAATCGATAATATGCAATACAAACTGACATTGTGACCCGTTTTGCCTTAAAGCAGGCTGTTTTTGCCTTCTCGGATATATTACTATGTCTTATCACTTTCTTCCACTGTATAAAGGTTTTCATCATCCTTGAAGGGCTCTAATATTTGAACATTAAATCAAAGTTTATAAACTAACGCATATTCATCTCTCTCTCTCTCTCTCTCTCTCTCTCTCTCTCTCTCTCTCTCTCTCTCTGTAAAACAGTCACTGTGAATGAAATATACTGCGTGATCATCGATCGCCCTAATTACTGGCAAACCTTCACTGTTGACATTTGTCTTTCAATAACCAGAAGAATTTCTTTATCCGAGTTATTCATTATTTGTCCTTACTGGGGAAGCTTCTATTCGATTTACTTATATTTTTCGTTAGTAATTATATACGATATTAAAACTACCAACGAAAAAGATAAGTAACTCGAATAGAAGCTTCCCAGTGAGGACAAAATAATGAATAATTCTGACAAGGAAATTCATCTGGTTATTGAGTGACAAATGTCAACAGTGGAAGTTTGCGGGCAATTAGGGCGGTCGATTTCATTCACAGTGACTATTTTACAGAGAGAGAGAGAGAGAGAGAGAGAGAGAGAGAGAGAGAGAGAGAGAGAGAGAGAGAGAGAGAAATTTTCGTCAGGAATTTCGTTTGAAGGGATAGTAATTTATAAACCTGGAAAAAATGTGCAATGTATCCTTTTCAATATTATCAGAAATGTTTTCTGAAGAATATTTTTGTTTTACCCATAACCTCTACCATTTGTAAAATGGAATGAACGTAGGATAAAGAAATCTACGTAAGTGGAGCATTGCTATATGAGAAATGGGGTAATGATGAAATTAAATTGAATGATATACGATTCGATTCGCGCTATTTACTGCTTTAATGGGTCTGAAGACTATTAAGGAAACGTGGGGAAGTGGACTTGGATAACAAAGGTAATTAAAGGATGATTAAGAAATGTCCAAGGAGTGAGATAAAAAAACTCACACCCTCTACTTAAAAAGTGACGACAAGTATTTGCTGAATAAGACATTCACGATCAATAGCGGACAGGTTTAACAAGGGACGGTCAGCCATACGTTAAACGACTTGATTTTCTTCGGATTTTTCTCTTCTATTCCAGTTACCGAACCACCAACTTTCAACCCAGCAATTAAGTTGCATTCCTTAAGTTTTGCAGTGTTCTAAATTTGTTAGATTTAAGCACTGAAGCCGAGACGACGTCACTAAAGAAAGATTTCCGTATTGGCTTCTCCGAAACTTAAATCTTTCCGTTGGCAATACTGACTGGATTTCAGTAAAGCTGCTGAAAAATACTCCATCGACTATGTTTCCTTCCTTTCAAAGCCATTTGGCAAATTGAATTTCGTATTCTTACGGCACAGGTTTCATTTTATTAAAAGAATATCTGGGATACCTCATACCCTCCTCTCACTTTCCAATCTGTAGTTGTAGAATTTAGTTATATTTACTATCTTAAATCAATTTCATTTTAAATTTCGTGTTTATAGTATATAGTTCGTTTGCTTGTTTTGAATTTTATTCGAAAATTAAAGTTCATTTTAGACATTGGTTTTATCATATTTAAACCCGATTTTTTCCTTTGTCGTTTACATTAGGTGTCAATAACATATCTAATTATGCTTAATAATTTATAGATTTGTTTCATCTTAAATCATTTCTACGGGTGTCGTCTCAAATAGTTTGGTTATGAATTTATTCTGTTACACATTGAATTCTCTTGTTGCTCTGCTGCCTCTCTGATAAAGACATTTATAAATCCAGTTTCCCTGCATTCCCAAGTATGCATTATTATTATATCCTTTGCCTTGTTATGAAATATTTCTTGTTTCCCAATCTCTCCCCATATTTTTATTTCATTCTTACATCTTTTATTAGTTTTTATGTTATACTTACACACATCCTATTCAGCTTCATTTCTTCCCGTAGAAGGTAGTGCCGTCATTGTACCTCAAGTGGTTCACTGTAGGCTTTACTTTAGGCAGCCCCCATTCAGCCCCTAGCAGTACCCATTTTTTTTTTTTTTTTTAGCTTTTATAACGCGTCCTCAGTTACGATACTTTTTTTTCCTTTCTTCTTTTTTTCCCTCCTACCTCTCAAACTCCCATTAGTACTGAAAAATGGCAGAAAGAACTCTGGTGTTGGCTTTAGAACCGAATTTTCATCTATCAAATCAACTTCATTTCGTCCCTCATTTAATCATACCCCATAGTGTTTCATTTCTTTTATCTTTTTTTTTTCTTTTTACTAATATTCTCGAAATTTTTATCCCTCCTACGTTAATAAATAATGGAGACTCCTTTTATACCACATTACCCATATGTCAGTAAATGCGTCAGTATGTTCATTTAAATCTACTTGATTTCATACCCTTTCCTGTTCTTTTTTTGTTTTTTTTGTTGCTTTTCATTTGGCTATCGTTATTCTAGATTTTTCTATTTATTTATATCTGCTTTATTATGATTTAATTGTTATGTCCAATATGTAAGTAAATCCTCCTTTCATCTTGAATTAACCTACTAAAATATCAATCGTCTTGCTTACCCCACCATGAATCTCTCTCTCTCTCTCTCTCTCTCTCTCTCTCTCTCTCTCTCTCTCTCTCTTATGGAAAGCTCGACAATTTCCATGACGAATGTTCTTGATTAGCAGTTACAGCATCTTTATGTTACGTCTGGTGGCATCTCAGTGGTTCACTCTTGGAGGATCCCAGAGAGAATTACTTTGCTTGTCTGCTTTTAGTTTTCCTTTGGCGCTCTGGGGAATTGCTGTCGCAGAGTGAGTTCTAGACACGAATGGGATCCGTGATAAACTCAGATTGCATTTCATTCTCCTTCAGTTCGTGACGGACGGAGATGGTTTTTCGTCGAGAAAAAATAGTGGGGTTTCTAAGAGGGAAAATGGGAATATATGTTTTACAGTCTTATAGGAAATGGAAATTTTCTGTAGGTCTGTAGAGTTTAAAGTTTAAATGACCTAGAGGTGTCCTACTTTCATTTTTTGGGAATGAAAAACGAAATTATATAGAAATATAGGATACAAACCGGGGTGTCATCTTCGGGTCCTATTTTACGTAGAAGGTCGATGAACTCCACTGTTGATCTCTGAAAGTATTTTCACCGGGTATGTAAGGACCTTCGCTATCCTGACACAATCCTGTAGGCGGGAATGGCGATGTCATCTGAGAGACGATGAATTAAAAGGGACTGCCCAGCCCCTACACAACTTTTATGCCTGAGAAGTTTATGACTCCTTGCTGATTGCTGATTCTGTCCCTCCCATGTAACAACTCCCATGGGCCCTGGATTATTAGAAAGAGAAAAACAACTTCCCTAACGTCAATCTGCATTTTATGTAAAAAAAAAAAAATACGTAAATTACAGTAAAATAGACTAGAGGGACTATTCGACTAGTACCATACTTGAAAAAAAAATCTATGCTCATTGAAACAAAGAAAAAAATTGAATAAGTAATTCTTTTCACCTTGTAACAAAATTACCGGATCATATCAAGATTAGCGATCCCACTATTTTTCAAGACAATATTATACCACTTTGATTTATATATATATATATATATATATATATATATATATATATATATATATATATATATATATATATATATATATGTATGATCACATGCACGTATATATCAGCAGTATAGAATAATATTGTCTCGAAAAACGGTGGGTTCGCTAATTTTGACATGATCCAAATTACCATATATGTTTGAAGAGGTTTCGTTGCATTTCACGAAAATCTAACATCGTGTAAGAGGAAAAACTAAAGCAAAAACCTTGAAATCATTCTTTAGATGCAACGTGCCCTCCAACTTGACGGAGTCAAGTTAGCTGGCAATTTTTCCTCAAAACCCGAGACACGTCCTTTCAGTTTTTGTCCACAAGTTTATTGCCACCGGGAAACTCAATTAAACCTTCTGAGTGACGCTGCTGTCATCCCAAATTGTATCGGCATCAAAAATTGTCGTATCTGGTTGCAAGAATGAATTGCTCCCACGTGGAGGTCTCCTTGGCAACTAGTAATATCAAAACAATTTTTCCCGTTTACTGTATTATCCGTTTACGATAGGCTAATGAAGAACGAACGGCAGAAAATAAAATAACGTGAAACTTGAAGAAATTGTGGGAGAACACTGTGTTAGATACTTAATATCAGCAATATCTACCAGCGGTCTATGAAGGAGATGAACTCTTATGGAAGGTCTTTTTTAATAATTCCACGTACATCATTAATTTCAAGCTGCACACACGCACAGATACCTCACGTGTTCTATATACTATATATTTATATATATATATATATATATATATATATATATATATATATATTATATATATATAATATATATATAATATATATATATGTGTGTGTGTGTGTGTGTGTGTGTGTGTGTGTGTGTGTGTGTGTGTGTGTGTGTGTATAAGCAAATACCACTACACGGGTGTGTGTGCGTTTTTGTTAAGGGAATAGATCGGTAAGGTCACAATTCGTAGATCAGTGTTGTTAACAATAAGTGTAATGATCTCTGCAAAAAAAAAGCTAGGTTAATTGTTTAATTACGAATTATGTATTGTGTGTTAATTACTGAATATACAATTCAGCAGCAGAACACAAAAGCAAGAGCTGTCAACTGATCGTCTTCACCGTCATCAATATGATCATCAACATCATCGTCCGTAAATTTAATATTTAAAATGGCTGACGTCAGCTTCCATGAATGCCTTTCTTTTCTGTCACCTGATGTCAGTTGTTTTCTAATCCGTGTTGTCTGTTTCATTCTAATTTATTTTCGCCTGATAACGCTGTTGACTCTCTATCATCGGATAGTTCAATATTTTTCCATTGAATATATTTTCCTCATTAACTGATTCAGCTTTCGTCATCTTCATAACTGAAACCGTTACATTTTTACAGTGATTCTTTATCTCCTCATATTTCGTTTACCTTTAAGGAGTTGGGAAAATTGAGATCTCGGTGAACTGAAATGATCATAATGTAAAAAAAAAAAAAAAAAAAAAAAAAAAAGTAAAAAAAAAAAAAAAAAAAAAAAAAAAAAATCCTGATAATTTATCTGATACGTTTCCAGTCACCAAATGCAAGGTATATTCTATATACCTTGACCAAATGTTCACCATAATAAATAAACGTTTCTGGTAATGTTAGTGATTCCTTTGGAATAGTTCGTGAAGTTAACGAAATGCAATCCTTGCCCGTTACTGAAATCGTATGTTTTCCTTATTTTTCTATCCATACCTTTATACCTTAGTAACAATCATTTTCAATTTTAATAAATCCTTACATAATGCTTTATATTTCTATAAAAAAAATCACCATGTAAGTACTAGGCCTATGTTTTGGGAAATATAACAGTTAGGCATTTCCACATATTACTCTACCTGCCAGGATCCTTTCCAGTCTAAACTCAAGGCAACGGAAGTGGAGAACAGTTTTCTAGAAATTACTCCCGTCCTGAAACCCATTTTATTGGCATTGCTCTGCAAGTTCTTCTTTGTGGGTATTTTAGCAAATCCAGTTTTTATTACCTTGCAGATTCTCTCTCTCTCTCTCTCTCTCTCTCTCTCTCTCTCTCTCTCTCTCTCATTGTTCGCGTTCAAAGCTGTGGGTTTATTGCATATTGAAATCACTGGCCTATATTCAAAGAAGCATGTTTCCTAAATTTACGGAGTTTATATCGCCAGTGCTCTCTTCTCCAATGTAGTACTTACAAACTGCATTTTTAGCTTTCTGTAAAAGAAAGCCATTGAGATGGCTATTTGTCAGTCCGTCTGCCCTCAGGTCTTAAAAACTATTGAGGCTAGAGGGCTGCAAATTTGTATGTAGACCATCCACCCTCCAATCATCAAACATAACAAATTGCAGCCATCTAGCCTCTTTAGTTTGTATTTTATCGTCTGGAAACGCTATAGGACAGGCCATCACCAAGCCGTGGCTGAAGGTGTGCAGAAAACTCGCTTGCGCCGTAGGAACTCCGGCTCACTTTTTACTTGTTTCTCTTGCAGACGAGCATTCATCATAGACATTACATTTTTCATGACCGTGATAAAACTTTTTTTATTACAGGTGGATTTTTTAAAATCTAAGAATAATCTTTTTACATAATAACGTAGATATTACCTAAGTCGTTATTTTTGCGTGTTCCTCCCAAACAGCTCAAGTAAAGAGATGTGGAACTAAAAAACAAGCGTTTAATGTTCTCTTTCATTCAAGATAATAATAACATTTTGGTCCTGCATACTAATCCTTTAATGTTTTATTTAAATAACACATCACTGGCAATTATGTTTCCATTTATCAACACCGGATTTTGTAATGAGTTTTTCATATAGGTTATTCTGGCTTCAAGCTGTTTTTTTTCCTTTATCCGTGCAGTAAAATGACGTTGTCTGAAGAGGCCTTATCGAATTCTTAAATTTGCAATGTAGGCTCTTAACTAGAACATTTTTTTTCTCAGGAAAAAAATTCAGTCATAGAACTTTTAGATATATCATTGGCAGGAAGAGTGTAGAAAATTTAGATAACAATCACAGCTCAAAACATCTACAAGTAGGTTCGGATCGGGGGCCATTTTAAGACGATCCCTTTAAATAAATAATAATTGGTTTTAGGAGAAGGCCGGTCTTATGTGTGTACACAAGTAAAGCTTAATGAAACGTCTCGTCTCATGTCATTATGGTTTTTATGAGTTGGGTAGATATTACAAAGAAACTGCAAAGATCAAGAGACAAATGGAAAACAGTATGATAACGAAAGTATTAACTAATAAAACTGTATGTGATTTATTCAACAAAATAAAGAACTAAGGCATCATTCATGTACAATGAACAGTTTTACAATGTCACACAAACACGCACAATTAACAACTGATCTGCGACAATACTCAACTTCTGTTGATAAATAAATAAGAGAAGAACTAGGACACATATGAAAGTAATAGCATATCCCAGGGGTATATGAGAATATGTTCCAAACAGTAAGAACAAAGGAAAATTAAGTTTCAAATTTGGGCTCATAGGAATGCTGTTGGACAATTTGCGTGAATTAGGATAATAGAGAAATGCCATTCGCCCATATTTTCCCGTCTGGGATGTAGTGTTTTCTCTTTCAATTGCCCTGAGCGACAGCTATTAATTGTATTTGCCCTTGCATTAGCCCAGAAACTTTGAGAAATCAAGTAATGAAATCAGTCTACAAATGTATCATACAGAATGATATTTACTGACATACATTCATACATATGTACTTATGTGAACGTACATATTCACAGTTTGGGATAAAATTTATATTAACGGACGAGAGAGAGAGAGAGAGAGAGAGAGAGAGAGAGGGAGGGGGGGGGGGGGGGCCTTTGTACAGAAATTCGGAAGTGCCTGAAACAACAAATGCAAAACACATGGAAATTTGGATGGAAAGTTAATCCATAACGAGCAACTGTTGTGAATTTGTATTTCCGACTGGCATGATTGAGGAGAGGAATTTGGTGGAGGGGGTTGGGGGCGGGGGTTGGGGGAATAGAGGGAAGGGGGGGTGGAGGGGGAAGAAGAATAAAGGGAAGTCAGGACTGCAATTTTCAAAGCAAATTCATCATAGTTACGTACGAAAGCTGTGCTGTATGTCATGAGGGAAAGTTTCTAAGTCAGTTTCTAGAGGATGCCATTTATTGCAAACGTTAAAAAAAGATTGTAAAAGATTTATTGTTATGGAATATTTATATTTACATTCGTAAGAAAATTATGCGTATACATTTATAAATCGATTGTATATAAAGACAAAAGTTTATGCATACAATTATTTAAATATACAATTGGTATAAACATTCTGATAATATTAAAGAAACATGTCGTTACTACGAATAAAACTCCTTCTACAAAGTAAGAAACGTATCACCTCATACTTCAAGAAAGCAGAAAACCTAATTGTTAAGAAATTCAACAAGGAATTTGTGATTATTATATATACTTATCTACAGCATCGGTTTTTTCCTTTTTACCAATACCTCTAGTTGTTAATACATTTTAAGAATGTCAAATTTGAGAGATATTCAGTCATGATAATTCCTGTCTTTTTATCACTTATAATGCTGGTAAGTAACTTTTTATATACTTCCAATGACCATATCACGATTACTCTGTATGTAATTTTTGACAAATACCTTCTCTTAAATATACCTATTTAATAAAAAGAAGTTTTCTTCACATACAAAAGTGAATTTTTGTTTGGTCTATGGACGTTGTATCTCCCTGAACTGTGAAACTCTCTGGACTCCTTTTTAATCCCGCTTCGGAATCGATAGATCAACATTTTTGTCCCGTTCCCTTGGGGTTGGGATCCTTGCAGTTGTCCTGCTGTCGTGAGACAGATCAGATTGCACTCTCTATCTGATGCATAACCACTTTTATGGCGAAACTTTATATTGAAACTCTTTATCTACAGCAAACATGTTACTATGTTTCGCTTTTATGTGATATACAGATTAGATTTACGTGATATTGCGAATCTCTCTCTCTCTCTCTCTCTCTCTCTCTCTCTCTCTCTCTCTCTCTCTCTCTCTCTCTCTCTCTCTCCTTCCATGCATACAACAACAGTATTTGCATGATGATATCGTATGTTTACTACTCTTTCAGCATGGTCTTCTAGAATTTTGTTGGAAATATCTTTTTTATGCCCAGTATCATTAAACAGAGCGGGAAATTTTTATGGATTGCGTGACTTTTAAGAGACATAATCTTTAGAAGTGTTTATCTTTTGTGTTAGATAGGGATTCCTTATGGGGACAGAAAATAAAATTAGTACAATCGCATTAAAATGCGATTGTACTAATTTTACTTACTTCTCCCAGCCATTCTTTTGGAGCCTTTCCCTCATCTAGATATGCCTTACACACACACACACACACACACACACAGCACACACACACACACATATATATATATATAGTATATATATATATATATATATATATATATATATATATATATATAATGTGTGTGTGGTGTGTGTGTGTGTGTAAGGCATATCTAGATGAGGGAAAGGCTCCAAAAGAATGGCTGGGAGAAGTAAGTATTCTTTTGTGTAATAGTAAAGGTAAGCGAAAAAACTATGAATTACAGGGACATAAGATCTCAGGTGATACCATTGGCGATATATGGATGGATTTTGAATAGAGAGAATACAGAGAGAGAAAAAAAAACGTGGTTTTAGGTGAGGAAGGGGCTATCATAATCAAATGTTTTGGAGAGAAACAGTGAGAGAATTTTATATTTAATGGCAAGAGTTATATGTGGTATATATGGGCCCAAACAAAGATGATGATGGAAAAAAAGGTGAATGAGGGTATGTGATATAGAACTTGAACTGTTTACAGTTATAATGAATTTTCATGATGGAAGTTAAGTATGTTAGAGAGTGTAGTACCGCGAGTGACTGGTTTGGTGTAAAACCGGTGCGACGACAATGATTTTTTTTTACCTATGGATAAAGAGGTACGAGACGTTAGATAAATGACTGTAGATGTAGATGTAAAGTAGTAGGATATGCAGATGAGTCACGAATAGAATGCGAAATGGGTGATGTTCGCAGATGATGCCGTTATGATTGAGACCAACTTGGGAGAAACTGCAGACTAGTAAAAGACTCTGAAAGCATTTTGCAAGACGAGAAAGTTAGGAATAAATGTAAGCGAAAGGAAAGTGATAACTGATAAGGGTAAATGGGAACTACAAGGTTTCAGCAGTAAATATTAGTAAGTGCAGTGAGGAGCTGTATGCTGTAGATACTCGGTCCATTTTGGAGTAAAGATCTAGGAAGACACCAACATGAGAGAAGAGCTTTGCCACAGAGTAGACGAAGTAAGGAAGGAAACAGGAGGTGAATTAAAGATTAGCAGGATACTAAGAGTGTCTATGGAACTTGGTATAATCTGAGTGTTGTGTGTACTCGCCCTCTACAGAAGTGAAGTGTGGATGTTGATTCCAAGTAAAAGAAAGAAATTGGGAGCTGTAGAGACGAACCACATTCGAAGTATTTAGGACAAGATTTATTCAAAGCCTGAGAGTTGTGGAGATACGTAGAGGGACTGGTAAAGAAGTTATTGATGCATTACCTCCGAATCATTAACAAAAGCTCTAAGGTTTTTGGTACAGATGAGAGGTGCTATTAATAGTGATGATGAGTGAGATGTTGCCACATTGCATGACCTTTTCCTGATATCGTATAAATATTATAGTACCTAAAAAAATCTTATCGTTAATAAATTTTGTGAAAGCTTCGTTAGCTACATTTACAAAATCATGTTTATCTAATGAAGGTATTCAAGGAATTAACGTCTTTCGCCTGTGGAGAGAGAGAGAGAGAGAGAGAGAGAGAGAGAGAGAGAGAGAGAGAGAGAGAGAGAGAGAGAGAGAGAGAGAGAGAGAGTCTTCCGGATGTTCCTTTGATCAGTTTGCAGAAACCTGTGTCTTAGACTTGTTAAATGTAGATCTAGGGACGAGTTATTCGCCCTTTATCTACATTTGACAATTCTTAGACACAGAGGTTTCTGCAAACTGATCAAAAGGAACATATGGCAGACTCTCTCTCTCTCTCTCTCTCTCTCTCTCTCTCTCTCTCTCTCTCTCTCTCTCTCTCTCTCTCTCTCTCTCTTTCTCTCTCTCTCTCTCTCTCTGTCTTCACAGGCGAAAAAGTTAGTGTCTTGAAAATGAGAATTAAGAACGCTTTATTTAATATTTGTAATACCTTTATTAGATAAACATACTTTTGTAAATGGAGCTAAAGAAGCTTTCACAAGATTCAGTGATAATAAGACTTTTTAAGTAATATAATGTTTATGTGATATTAGGAAAAGGTTACACAATATGGCAACGTTTTAATCATTATCATTATTAATAGTCCCGCTATCATCTGTACAGACAACCATACAGCTTTTGTTAATGATTCTGTTTTATTGTCTTCTTTTGTTATGTCTCTGTCATAAAGAATAGAATTAATAATAATAATAAAAGCATAGAACATTATAATTAAAGTAGGATATTGATAGTGAATATATGCACATTGCAAACTGTTACCAAGAATGGGCGGTCAGTGTATACACACTCCAAAAATGTATCATAAAATAATTACAGAATGACAGGTCATACTAAATTTATAGAAAGCGAAATGTACAATCCTTGCTACTGACAAAACCAAAAAGAAAAAAAAAAAGACGAGTAACTTGTAAATACAAACATCGGGTGCCGCAAATACGCCATATAAATCTCTATTTGCGATAAGCATCGAATAACTAGCATGGCGGGAGTTGCTTAAGTGTGAAGTCCAGAATAAATTAAATCGCATTTTTAGTATGCTTGCATGTTCCACAAGAATAACAAATATCTTATGTCTCTGAGTTAGAACGGAATTCCTTGCCTATGACCCCATAATTTATATGCACCGAAAAAGTTATATACTTTCCATAGTATAAAAACTCGATACTGTATGGAGAGATAGAGAGAGATAGAGAGAGAGAGAGAGACAGAGACAGAGAGAGACAGAGAGAGATCAGGATCTCATCACCTTTCACTAAAACAGCTAAGTATGGGTAATGCCAACGAGTATGAAGGTTTCATTATTGTGTATTGGCAACCTGGAAGTCCATTTTCCCAGAATATCTGAAATGAACGTTAGTGATAAGAGCATGCCTCGTTTTAGTGTCTAGTTATAATTCCCCCCTGCTTTCTTTTTAACTTCCGAACTAGCATTATTCAAAGCAAAGCCATTTACTCATTTGTTTCCAAACTTTCCAATTACTCCGATAATTATCTGCACAAACCAAACAGAATTAAACGTACTATGAAGTTTTCCAAACTTTTGAATTCATGGTTAATCATCTGACATTTATATCGAAATAAACTATATTGAGTTCCCCAAACTTTTAGTAATTGATATTAATAATACCCTGCCAAGCTGCCCAACCTGCCCTGCAGGTATTTACCCCGTAGCCTAAATGGCCAGTCCTCCTTCTCAAGAACAAAAAATTTGTGATTCCTGAATCTTGTTAACCTCAGTCAAGCAGTATAGTAAAAGAGAAGGGACTGCCAACAAGGCTGTTATTAGCTACGTTGCCAAAGTTATTCCTGACTTGTAACCCGTCTCGAGTTAATGTGCCTCCCTTGATTTGGGTTTGTTTAATCCGGTCATAATATCTCAATTATTCATCCACGAACTGCCCAAAGGCAAGAGATTTCATTATATCATTTATTTAAGTCAATTGGCTGGACTTTACATATTTAAATCATTCATTTCCGATGCTTAGGAACCAAACCGTCCTTATCCTGCCTCTGGGTGAAAACAGTTTTGTGCACGATTTCAAGTCTTCATTTAAGGTGGTTTGTTAACTGTGAGGTACCAAACTCAAAAGGGGAGTAATTTTTGCACTATGATATTGAAACTTGCACAGCATATTCACCTATATGCACAAAATACGTCAGCCAAATTTCATCTTCCTAAGTTGAATAGTATTTATTTTTGAAATATTTTTCACTTTTTTTGGTTGTTTTTTCTCTATCTTTAAAAGCTATCTCCTCCCTTATTTATGAATCAATTCGAAAAAATTTAAATCCAGCATAAAGCTTATAGTATACCAAATAGAAATAAACTAGCATATTTCATAGTTTTCCTTTTTTTTTTTTTTTTTTGTCTTGTCTGAAAAAAAAATTGAAAAAAAAATCAAAATTTTCAAATTTCAATATATTATTATAATTTTTTTTTTTTCGGCGATATGAAAAATGTAATTGGATGTTTTATTTCTACAATCATCCAGAATTATAATACTTTTTGAATTTTCAAAATTGGTTCATAAATAAGGAAGTAGTTAGCATTCGAATAAAAAAAAAATGCTACTTTGAGAAAAAGCAGTTTAAAGTTTTATGATTCGTATTACTACTATCAGGGCAAATTGTATCATCTTCATCATCTGATAGCACTAATGAAAAGTCTTCCTCGATATCATCAAATAACCCCACAGTTTCACTTTACATTAGTAGGTGTCTTGTAGGATATATTTGTAGGAAAACCAATGTTTTCCATTTCACACATGCGCGATGGAGTTTCCAAGTTGCCATTTCCTGTTCCATTCTTTCTTTTTTGTTCACGTTCCTTTTTCATCTTTTCGTGTATTTTTGCATGGTTTTTGCAGACACTAAACGCTTGTTCGACCACTTCTTCTTAGGCATGATTATTAGCCAAAAAAACAAGCAAAAAACACGATAAAAACAGACAACAGCTAATCAAGAATAACAGCACATGCGCGAACACGTCCCCCTAAACAGTATTTGATCGGGAAACACTGAATTTTGTCCACGTGGTGATGGAGATGTTGTTGTTGATACAGGATTACGACGTGCCAGAGGGAAAAATATCGTACCATAACAAGCAAAAAAAAATCAATATCAAAGCAAATAATTGAAAAGTAACTAGGACAGTGGACGTTATGGATGACAGATAGATTCTGCTGTCTGCATATACAAGCACAAAATTGCATTTTTTACCTATTAAAATACTTCAGATCGCTTTCATCTTTAGTTTGGCAACATTACACACCTCTAGGATGCTGGAGAGCGGGAAAACTAAAATTCGTGTTCC
>NC_087210.1:14674903-14714277 GCF_015104395.2 Macrobrachium nipponense | reverse complement strand
CTCAGTCGTAATAAAATCATATGTTCTTGCTACCCTAATGGCAGACTAAAACTCTCTCTCTCTCTCTCTCTGTCCGTCCGTCCGTCCGTCCGTCCGTCCGTCCGTCCATTATCCAATAACTAAGTTATTCCCCTAAAATGATGAAATGAGAACAATAAATAAAACATATGTCCACGATACCATCCTGAATCCATTCTTAAAATTTATGTGAAAATTATACTGCACAACAATTTGCAAGTGATCGTCGATCTTTATTGGAAATTCGACACTGCAAAGCATATACTAAGATGCCAAAGGTGTAAAATACGGTCAGGACAACAGCGAAAATGGAAACATCACGTCCTGGAAAGAAGTTGTCAATGCCACAGTAGATAAGCTAATAAGCGCTTCCTTGGGTGCACTTGCTGGAGGTAGTTAAAGTTTAATACATTATACAGGATAGAGAGAGAGAGAGAGAGAGAGAGAGAGAGAGAGAGAGAGAGAGAGAGAGAGGTCTATGATATGATTCCGTTGTCTCTTTTTCGTATCAGAAAGTATTTCGCCACTGACTTTTTACGACATTTCGAGCGAGTGAAAGAATTTGAAAAATGAATATGTCTTATCTATGGATGCTGCCCCTTGGCAGCCATCCAGCCAGCTCCTTTCGGAGATTTGAAAATGTAAAAGATTCGAAAAGAAACTGATAAGCGGCAGTCTATTTCCAATAATGAAAAACTTATCCACGTACAACGAATGTATAAATGTGTAACGACAAATGCACCAAATGGTAACATACATATTTAAACTTACATGGAAACGGATAGCGCAGATAAAAGTTGGAAGTAGGTCTTTGGTGCACCTGCTGAGAGAGAGAGAGAGAGAGATTTTCAATTCCAGATGCTCCAAACCCTTTGCTAAAGTTTCCAAATTTTGTATATTACCTGTCAAAGCATCTGAAGATACCTGGCAAAACAAGTCGGATGGTTCTTCTAACGTCTGTTCTAACACTAGAGATACTGGCTCATATAGTATAGCTAGAGGGTCAAGTCTACCAACTGTGTAGGATTTCAGTCTATTGATATGGAATATCCGGCACTTCCGTTTGGTCCCAGGAGCTTCCACTTCATAATTGACATCATTCAATTTCCGGAGTACCTTTCAAGGCCCCATATACTCAAAACCAAAACAAGCTCACCAGGCTCAAATGACGTGCCTTACTTTTCTTATCATAATTTTCCTTCATTAAGGCCTGAGACAACACTAAATTATCCTGGCAAATTTCCAGGCAGCCGATAATCTCTTTCTCAGGTCCTCAACGAACTCACCCGCATTCAATTCTTTCTTGTGATTAACCTCTAACTACTCATGGAGAATTTCTAGAGGACCACGTTCTTTATGCCCAAAAATCAACTCGAATGGAGCTACCCCTGTGGAAGAATTACGATGATTACATATAGCAAAGAGAGCAAAAGGAAGGCCTTTATCCCAATCCTCTCTTTGCTCATAATAGTACTTTTTTAGAATAGACTTAAGGGTTTGGTGGAACCTTTCCTCTACGCCCTGACTCTCTGGGTGGTAAGGTACACTGGTAATGTGCTGAATGGCCAGTTCAGCACATTTACCTCTAAATACCTTGCTCGTGAAATTCGTCCCACAATCTGTTTGAATTTTACGAGGCAACCCTTACCTGGAAAAAAATTCGATTAGTTTCTCAAACACTACCTTTGACGTTATTTTCCTCATTGGAAAAGCTTCAGGAAACCTAGACGCTCTGTCCATTATAGTCAGAAGTTAAGTAAATCTAGATTTAGTTCGGGGCAAAGGCCCAACCACATAAACAACCAACTCTGCAAAAGGATCCCAAATTGCTGGAACTTGGATGCAAAGAGGCTTTAGGAATGGGTTCATTGGGTTTACCCATTACTTGACAGGTTTTGCAACTTCTTACAAATTTCTTCACCGAGATTTCAATCCCGGCACAGAAAAATATTTTGCTAATCTACCATGTGTTTTCCAAACTCCCCCAAAATGGCCGGAAAAGGGATCCTCGTGAGCTAAACTAAGGATATCATTCTGATATTTTGTAGGTACCACAATCTGTTTTACCCGAGAGGTTTGCTTTCAGCCGTGATCCACAGGACGACTAACTCTGTACAACAAACCTCTAATCACACAGAACCTTGGTTTTGTTAAATCATCCGTACTTCCTAATCAGGATTAAATATTTTATATAAAACTACTACCACCACTACCTACAGAAAGGATGCCTCTACCTCCACCAAAGGCACAGAAACCACAGTATCAGGGAACCCACCCAGGACCACATAATTTCCAGAATACTCACCAACATCGTTCAAAACCTTTTCCAACACCAAAGAACGAGCAGACCCAGTGTCCCTTAAGAATGTTACTTTCACAGCTTTATTATCAATAACCAATCTGCCAGGCCAAATATATTTGTCATAAAGTCACAAAGGGGAGCTAGTAGGAGACTGATTTATTTCGCCTCCACTACCATTAATCCTAACCCTTCCTTCAGTTCCTGGGGAACACTCAACTTCAGTATTAGGGGTAGTAGGGGCATTAGCTATTAAAGATATAGGGGCGGGGCTTGTTGTTACCTCCCTTACGTTCCTCCAGGCAGGACACCGAGCTTGAAAGTGCCCCTGCTCGTGGCACCAAAATCAAGTTCCCCTAGCTCTACCAACATTATTAGAACTTTGGTTATGCTGGGAAAACGCCCGAATGTTCCTTCCACTCGAGTTATTTCCCTGGCTAGCTTCAACGTTTGTTTTAAAGGGGTTATTAGATCTCTAATTATTATTGTTTAGCCTGGCAGGCTGGGATTTGAAAGCTGATGGGCCAAAACTACTGTTACCTACACGGTGTGTTAAAACATACTCATCAGCTATCTGAGTGGCTTTACTTAAGCTACACGCTTTAACCTCCTCCAGGTGAATTCTAAGTTCCTTACTACATGTTTTTTTTAAATTCCTCAAGTAGCATCAGCTCCCTCAAGGAGGAGAAGGAGACCACCTGGCGACTCTTTACCCAGTCGTCAAACTGCTCCTCCTTAGGACGGGCATACTCCACATAGGACATAGTATCGGGCTTTACAGAACTACGGAATTTCAGGCGATAAGCCTCAAGGACCAAGTCATACACCTTGAGAATCAATGCCTTAACTTTACCATAATCTCTGGCCACACTGAATGGCCTTTCCTACCAACCTGATCAATACACTCCACATCTCGGTGGGCCAAGCAACCTAGTGGCCCACCCGTTCAAAGACCTTAAAGGAACTCTAGCACTTTACCTTCATCAAACACTGGCACTAATTTTATGCCGCACTCGTGTTAAACCTGTCTGAAGAAGGACCGGTAGGAGTACTATTAAAGTCAGGGTTAGCGCGTAACCTAGCAAAGTCTAAGCTAATTCCAGCCATATCCAACTCATGGCACCTCGCCCTCTCATTCTCTTCGAATTGTACCTTCAGTAGTTCTATCCGTTTACAAATTAAGCTAAGGTTCTCATTTTCAGGATTTACCACAGACTGTACTGGCTCTGGCTCTACCTCTACAAAGGGGTTATTAGAGACTCTAGTCTTTACAGTTAAATTAGCTGGACCAGTATATAACACCAGTATGAGGATGGTCCTCAAATAATGTCAGCCCAGGATTAACACTAATCTCCTCATCAGCAGAATTCTCGTCTTCAGAACTTCCACTACCGTGTATACTGATCAAATCCGTAGCCAAATCCTCACCCTCAGCTATGCACGAGCCACTGTCGCCTTGACAGACGACACCAACTGAGCCTTAGTATCCGTGGGTCTAAAAGAAATTTCCATCCAACTAGCATAACTCCTCAAAATGCTCCTTACTTAATATAGCAAGATAATTTATACAGTCAGCTGAGCCCAAAAATTCGGTTGAGTCCAAAGCAAAACCCTCCATAATGATTAATGACCTACAGGAGGAAAGTAAGGCAAGCAACAAAACAAATTAAATATTGTATCCTATCCCAGCTGCTGAACTGAATGTAAGAGAAAACATTTAAAACTAATGAATACAAGATTGTTTTAAGAAAAAAGTTAAATCACTAAATTACGTTAATATGACTATATAATATATATATATATATATATATATATATATATATATATATATATATATATATATATCATATATACTATATATATATATATCTATATATATATATATATATATATATATATATATATTATATGCTTACATATGAATATTTTGAATATTTATGCAATTGCGACAATTACAAGGAGTGACTGAAGTATCTGTTAAGGATACCGTTTGGTACCGTTCTTCTTCATCACAGGCCTTCTTCCCCACATCATTTCCTTTCTATATAGTTCCCATTTATTATTATTTTTACTTGGTTTCTCTATTACTAACCGTGGTTTTCATTCTGTTTCTCTAGTTCTCTGCTTTTCTCGTTTACTAAAAGTCATTTTTGGAAAAACTCCAGTTCTTTCATCTCGCAGATTTCATATATTTTATTTCTCCAACTTCCTTCAGACAAGATTTGCAGCGGTTTGGTCCCTTTAAAAATGCTTCAAAATAAACATCAGTTTAATCTTAGCTGAATAAATAAAATCTTTTTCATGTTGACAGAAGCACGTGGGATGCGGAAGACCTCGCAGGTTAACACATCTTAGAATATTAAATCTTTTTTTTTTTTTTTTTTTTTTTTTTAATTTCATTGTTGGGAACCAAAGGTCATTCATTATTTTTTGTGTTTTAATACAGTTGCTCACCGATGGTTGCGAATGATTTCAAAAGAGGCTTCGCATAAAGACACAGACTGCTAATTGAAATATTCCCAAAATGGAACCAGTGATATTTCACATGAAATGGTCGTATGTTATCAGGACTGAATTATAAAGGAAACCGAAAGATCAAGTTTGATGAAATTGATGAAGAAAATTAAAATGAGAGAGAGAGAGAGAGAGAGAGAGAGAGAGAGAGAGAGAGAGAGAGAGAGAGAGAGAGAGAGAGAGAGAGAACTACCTTGGAAGAAGTTTGGTGCAAAATACAATAAGGTGTGCAGAAGGAACTAGGACATGGCTCCCTTTAAGAAGGAAATGTGTGAGGTTAAGTAAAAATTAATCCCAAAGTAAAAGCACCCCCTGCTTTCTCTCTCTCTCTCTCTCTCTCTCTCTCTCTCTCTCTCTCTCTCTCTCTCTCTCTCTCTTTATTTTTGGAGCTAAATAGACTTAATGCTTCATCCTCTCTCTGAAAATGGGTGCATTTTAGTCACTATTCTTGTCTAACAGATCCATTGGGAATCCTTCATTCGCCTGACTCTTATTCCAGGAGAGAGAGAGAGAGAGAGAGAGAGAGAGAGAGAGAGAGAGAGAGAGAGAGAGAGAGAGATTGCCCTACAATCTTCACATTGTTGGAATTACAAAACTCTTACCACCTAGAACATGTCACTCCGGTGTCAGTAAGACTAAAGAATTCAGCTGCAATGTTCTTACCTTTTCAACTCTTTTATAAAGACAATTATAATCAGTTCTAGAATACACAGTTTCACGGACAATGTATCCTATTTTCACGTTAACTGGTGACATCTTGTTCCCTGAAAATGTAAACTTTCAATTATCAGTGGATTGTTTACGCAAAGTATCCAAAACGTCCAATTAACTGATTAGTGGATAAATTTATTTCATGATTTGAGTGTCATGAGTTTGTGTTCGTAGCTGGTGTGATATTTGAAATGGAAAATGAAATTTAATATTCAGTCGTCCGTCAGTTGTTATTTACGTGCCAATGTTCAGTCATCATAGTAGAAAATAGATATAAAACTTTAACAACACCATTTGTAGCAAGTGTACAAGTTTTATTGCCTGTGTTATTGTTGTTACTACTAATGCCTATCTTTTAAACAAGTAAGATGAATGATACCATTTCTCATTCCAGGTACCGACCCGAAGCTCATTTGGAATGAAAATACAATCTCAGTGCAAAAAACGAAAAGCTGTAAACCCCAGTCATATATTTGGAATAGCTGCCATGAAAATGTTGGAATCGTTCGAATTTGTTACCTAAATCAATTTTGCTGCCGATGACTGCAGTCGAGCAAAATATTAAAGCGATTAATGATTTCTATCATCCAGTGAATTATTCAGTCTAATAAGCTTGCGTTGACAGACAGCATTGTTTGTGGAAATTATCAATAGAACTGTTTAATTAGCAATGAATCAATCTATGCTGAGCTACAATAGCATTGGCCATAAACTGATACATCAACCCATACTTCATTTAGCTTTTCAATCATTTGGATCCTAATTTTATTCAAGTTTGAATAAATCTGGCTCTTAAAAACAATATAGGTCTAACATCATTATGTGTCACTTCGATTAATGAAGTCATTGTTTGACCAAACATGAAGTATTTATACGATATTTTCGTTTCTTTAGGTAATAAAAGAGAAATTCGCCGACAATATTTTTAAAACTGAATTGCAAAAGCCTGGACGCACACCGAAACTCACGATCACAGAAAGAGCTTAGCCAGGAAGCGATCATTATTATTTGACGAGTTGTCGGTAGAGTGAGAGAGAGTTCATTGGTTCTTTCATCTTGCTGAATTTAATAGAAAACAAGAACCACGCGCGCGCACACACACACACACTTCACTAAGTTCTGAATAGAAATGTGTAAATAAATAAATGAATAAATGTTTTTTAGAAAAATATTTTTTGCTAATGGAGCAATTATACAAAAATAGCAAAGAGAAACACGCTTATCCTCCTAGTCTGAATTTCCTGCTTTCATGCAACAACGATTTCCACGAATGTTGCAGATTGCAATATTCCACTTGTTACATACCTCATGCTTTATGAACGACGACTTCTCCGTGCATAATTAAGATTCTCATGATGATATGAAGGTCCACATCTCATCTTGACTATAATCCAGACGAGGTTATTCTTCGTAAACACTTTTCTTTGGGCAAAATTGAGGAGTTGAGCAGAGCTTCATACCTTCACCTTTAAGGCACAATCTCAAAGTAATGAAAACGGGATATCTTTCGCAACACCGACTCATTTTATAAGTTTTATAACGTTATCTATTTTCTGTCTCATTGTTATCGTTCTTGGGAGAATTCCCGCATCTATATCTCACGAGGACATCTTTTTATTACGATACATGATAAATCCATGAATTATTGTTTACAGTCCTTTCTATTTACAACTGATTAACCAAATTGAAAAAAAAAAAAAAAAACGGTGGCTGAGAGATTCACTCAAATGAAAACTTGAGGGGGTGGGGGCAGCGGGGTGCGGGAGGAAGTAAGCTAGTCATATTCTTCAGACGATAAGTACTTAAAAGTATAAAAACGTTTTTATGTAGATTAGTTATCCACGGCTTTCAGAATGACTTTTTATACTGAAAATATACTATTAGATCAGAAATAAAGGAATTCCCTTTAAGTCTTCGTAGAGCAAGTCTCATTATTACTCCTCTATATATATATATTATATATATATATATATATATATATTATATATATATATATATATGGATGTATATACATATATATATATAATATGTATATATATATATATATATATATATATATATATATTATTATATAAAAGTTAGGTTAACTGAACTCCAAACAAGTACGCTTATATTTCCGTATAAAGCCTCATTTCCTTAAGAGTAAGCGACATTCTTTCAGATAAGTGACAGCTGATGCTGAATATCCAGATATCTCCCATTTGCATTCTGTGCCTTCCCAAGCAGAAATTCGGTTTGTTTGTTTGTTTGCTTGTATGGTGCTTTTACGTTGCATGGAACCAGTGGTTATTCAGCGACGGGACCAACGGCTTTACGTGACTTCCGAACCACGTCGAGAGTGAACTTATATCACCAGAAATACACATCTGTCACTCCTCAATGAAATGGCCGAGAATCGAACCCGCTACCCACCGAGGTGGGACGCCAATACCATACCAACCACGCCGCTGAGGCGCTTAGCAGAGATTTGGGATAGTTTTAATTGGCCCAAGTGCATTTCTTCGGGGGACATTGATGGACTTACAATCAACATAGAATTTCTCTAACTAAAGTCTATTAAGACAGAATTACAACTGATCGCTCAAACATTTCACCTTGTTTGAAACTGAAGATAGTTTTTTACGAGATGTTGAATAATCAAAAGAGAAAAATGGTATCCTTTTCCTATTTGCAAACTTACATGAAGTTTGTGACAAGGGAAAATTACCCGAAAAAAAGATAGGGAAAATCTCTCCGTCCAATTTATGAAATCTCCTTTTGTTTGGATTACTGCAAAGTTCAAATAACTTCTAGAATTTTGTTCGTATCACCTCCTGGAATAGTATGAAGTAGGTACATCTTAAGATATAAAACTCACGCTATTCACACTTGTGGATTCCGTCGTTTCTGTATTTACTGAAAAAAAAAAAAATCCTGATAGTTGACGTATTTCAATTGATTGTATAGTTCAGAGCAGGAGTTTTGTCTATTTGAAGAAAGATCGCTTTGTGTGTATGATTTAGAGAGAGAGAGAGAGAGAGAGAGAGAGAGAGAGAGAGAGAGAGAGAGAGAGAGAGAGACTGAGACTGTAGCACTGGAACATTATGTTTCGAAATAATTCAAGAAAGTGTAAAATGACATTGATTCTGTGCAAGCACATCAGAGAAGTACCGAGACAATTATCCTTCTTTTAAAGCGAGTCCTGACTTGACTTGAACCAATATCAGTATATCAGTACTACCACCTAACAAAGGTTAGTAACGGTGTTATTAGTTAAACATCGAGGTGCTCTGTTTTAGTCTGCGATTTTTACGATGTTCTTAGCAAATTCCTTATTGTGATTCTTTTGGATGAGGAAGGCTAAATACAGCTAATCTTTGATACGTACTTTTTTTTTTAAATAAACTTTTTTTTCTGTAACTTTTGTCCGTTATGAGGCAGGACTGTATCCAAGTGGTGACAGTGTTTTTAGGGGAATTCTGCCCATCCCGCGTTTTCGTTGCCATGGTAACCCATCCCATCATTACCAGGTATAGAGAGAGACTAAATGAATCCTTTTCCCCTACCTGTAAAGATTGGAGGTTTTTATTTACCTTTACGAATTTAAAACTAATACGAATGTTATGTTGAGAGTATTAGGAAAGATTAGTGTTGGTAGGGAAAGTGAATTCAGACTACAGCAGACTGGACAAAGTAAGATGATTGTCAAGAGTGAAGATTTTCCCTGTGATTTATTTGACAGGCTCAAGAAAGATTATGAATATAGCATATTTTCATTTTAATATAGTCACTGTTACTACTCTGGAAAATTAACGGGGAGGTGATGAGGATGTAAGATCGATCTTATGACCCTCAGGAAGCCACTTCCGCCCGTTCCAAAGTCAGAAGGGTCCAATTCGTTTTTTTTTTTATTACAGGAGCCCGAGAAAGGTGCACTGTAGGCATTTCAAAAAGTTCTTTGCAGTGTTCCCCCGGCCCATAGCTGCAACCCCTCTCGTTCTGTTTATTGTACCTCCATTTATATTATCTTTCTTCCATCTTGCTAGCAATCATTTCATAGTGCAACTGCGAAGTTTCTCTCCTGTCACCCCTTTAAAACCTACCTACTCTCAATGCCCTTTCCAGAGCTGAATGACCTCCTAGGTCCAAGTGTTTGGCATTTGGCCTAAACTTCATATTCCATTCCGAGAAAGGAGTTACCGAAGAGTGGAAGAACAGGGCAGCGTCCGCGAAGTATCTTACTAGACAGGAGGTAGTGAATAACCTCATAGAAGATCCATACTTCCGCCTCTTCGTCCAAAACACCAGCAGAAGGTGATGGATGGATGACATCACGACCAGAACGAAGTCTATGTTCGTAGCTGAGGACCCAACTTCCAACAAACGGAAAAAAATTATTATATTTTTACTGTAATAATTACAAATGAAAGGATATCTTGGAAAGCAGAGCATAAAGCTGGCAAATTATGGAAAGGATAAAACTCTGATTAATATTCATTGCAGAGAGGATATTCTTGCGACACAAAGGGAAAAACAAGTCTTCTTTGCTGGATTGACTCAGAGATTTCCACCTCCAGGGAACTTAAGGAAACATGGAAGGAGACTTTGAAGTGATTCGCTCAGTCACTAAAAGGTCCTCACACAAAGGACTCGGGCTGTAGGACTTGCATGTCTCATAAACGAAGGAGTTCCCCGAGTGCCTCCGGCTCGCGATATTAAGGGCAGGGAGTTATCTTTATGCTAAGCCACTGTGTGTGTGAGTGAACATCCTTATGTCTCGGTCAGTCCTATAAAAGGTGAATGTTGGCCATAGCGAATATGAAACCTTTTACTTATACACGCTGACGTTTCCAACCACATATTCATAAATACACAACACACCCGCACACACACTAACACTTACATACATATATTATATATATGTGTGTGTTTTTTTTATTATGTGGTTAGAAACACATCTGTGTATGGCCTACATTCGACTTTTACAACACAATCGTGTTTCATTATTAGAACTCATTATTCTCCTCTACCTATTATTCTTGTATCTATTGCGTGCATATATATGTATATATGTATATATATATATATATATATATATATATATATATATATATATATATATACATATATATATATATATACATGTGTCTGTGTGTGTTTTACAGTAAGGGCTTTCAGGGAATTCGTGAAATCACCAATGCACATAAGGGTATTTGGTCCCGAGGGGCAACACAGTGATTCATCAACGCTGTTTTGCCGTGTTCAATACCTGGCCCCTCAGCGATCAAATGTGTTTCACCGTGTTTCGTATTAGCCCTTGGGGATCAAATATGCTTTGCTGTGCTTAGTACTAGCCCCTCGGGGAGATTATATCTGTGCTGAAGGTCAAGAGAATAGGAAAGGCTGGCTGCGCTAGGTGATTTTAGTGTAGAGGTAGGTGGCAGAAAAATTTGATGCTGTGATTAGCATTGGAGTTCATTGAGTAAAAGAGAATGATTTAATATTAAACATACAATAGTAAGAGAAAATGAGGAGGAAAAGTGTTAATATATATATATATATATATATATATATATATATATATATATATATATATATATATATATGGAGTAGGTGGAGCGTAATGGATTGATATTCGGTTGAAGCAAAGTTAAGAGACATAAAGTTCAAGTAGAAGAGTTGGTGATTATGTACAAGATGTGAGGGTAATTCACACGAGTCAGACTGATAAGGATGCAACGAGAGCACAGAAGGAGATCATTATGTGTAATAAATTGGTAAGAGTTAAAGAAACAGACGTAGCAGTAGTATAGGAAGAGCATATAAAATTCCACGATGACGTCACAGAGTTATCCAGGGAGCGATTGGATAAATGAAGAGTTAGGACGAAGTAGAACGTTTCGTAAGCAAATAATAGAGATTACTTAAGCTGCAATCAAAGACTAAAGGGATACCGGGAGCGGGATAAATTGGTCAAGAAGGGGTGAGAGGGGAAAAGAGAGCGTGTAATAATAAAATAAATATTGGAGAAGGTGAATAATGACTTCGAGGGAGATAAGAGCTGTTCTACGTGGAAATAAATGCAGATAAAAAAGTTAATACCCAAAGGAGTTCCAGAATATTTTAGAATAAAAGGCTTCAATGGAGAGACGATTTCTTAGAATGCAATCCTGAGTTGGTGAAGTATGTATTTTTATGATTTGTTGAGTGTGATAGCCAGAAAAGTCGCAGACAAAAGAAATTATGCAAGAATAGTGCAGGCCATTGAATGTTTGTGAATGATCATGAAAATCCCCATTGTGGATTTACGGATGATAATAAAAACTTTGTAAAAATGGATAGAAACCTAAAATTAATAGGATTAGGATTGTTATGTTCGCGAAGGTGTGATCAGTTGGTAGTACATATTCTTTCACTTAAAGAAATATTTAAAATAGTGAATGGGGTAGGACAGGTGAACTATTTGGAAAAATTAACAAGATATTCAGATTCTTTCAGCGGAAAATAGAGAAATAGTTGACAAATTGTTGTCTAAATCTTAGGGGGAAGAGCAGCTGAATATAAAGTATCACAGTGAGGAGCATAATTGGAAAACTGTCATGTCCAGCAGTGAGAGACTGTTTCCAACGGAAATTGAATTCTAGGTACTCTTGTCATCCTTGTCGAGAGAAATGTTTGGAGATGAGATTACACTGGTTGGAGATGATCATTTAGATTCTGCTGCGAAATTATGGATCAATGCAGCCGAATACACGAGAATAATCTATCATTTCATTTAGATTTATTTGAAATAAAACATAATTAAACTAGATGCAACAAAATAAAAATAATAGTGTTTATTCGTGCCTTGGGATTAATTCCACGTGCTGAAATTGTTGGTTGCCAACTGAGTATTTTTATATATACACTTTTTATTCCCCATTTGGTAACCTAATTCGAGTAAAAATCTCAAGGATAACAAATAAAAAACAATACTTCGAAAGTACTGCAAGACTGGAACGGTCTGAACATCAATTGCAACAGAGGCTTTAGTAATTAAAAAAGAGATAATTATAGAAAAGATTAAAGTGTTAGCATTTTAATAGAAAAATAAAGGAAGCATTTAAAAAAGTCTCACTAAAGGCTCTCCACATTAGGAAACATTGTTTGGAAACAAAAATCGCAAACTGTTTTCAAACTGTTTGCAAACTTTGTTTCCAAACAATTTTACCTAGTGTGGACAGGCCTTAAGATTACAAATGACGAGGATAGCAGAACGACTAGATGATATTAGAATTGGACTCCTGTGTCCTTACCTTACATACCTTACAGTTCGTTCGGGTTGCCCCAGGTCCCTCAGTGTGAGGCACCTCTAATGTCTACCAGAGAGTTGCTAGTACATCTTCCGGTATATTTTGCATCTTCCAATCTTGGATGGTCTGGGATGCAGTTTAGATATTTGTTGAGCTTATTCTTAAACACATCTACGCTCACTCCTGATATATTCCTCAGATGAGCTGGCAACACATTAAATAGACACTGCATTATCGATGCTGGTGCGTAGTGGATTAATGTCCTGTGTGCTTTCCTTATTTTTTCTGGTATAGTTTTGGGCACTATTAATCTACCTCTGCTTGCTCTTTCTGATATTTTTAGTTCCATGATGTTTTCTGCTATTCCTTCTATCTGTTTCTATGCCTGAATTATCATGTAGCGTTCTCTTCTCCTTTCTAGACTATATAATTTTAAGGATTGTAGTCTTTCCCAGTAGTCAAGGTCCTTAACTTCTTCTATTCTAGCTGTAAAGGACCTTTGTACACTCTCTCTTTGAGCAGTATCCTTTTGATAGTGTGGGTACCATATCATATTGCAATATTCAAGGGGACTACGAACATATGTTTTATAAAGCATAATCATGTGTTTCAGTTCTCTTTGTTTTGAAGTGCCGTAACAACATTCCCATTTTTGCTTTACATTTTGCCAAAAGAAGAATTCTATTTGATCATTGCATAACATTTTACTATTCATCATCATATAGCTTTCCTTCTCTGTCTCCATAATTTTATTGATTCAAATTTATCAGTGTTAAATACCATCCTATTTACCTCTGCCAAATCATATACTTTGTTAAGGTCTCTTTGTAGAGCGTTCCTATCTTCATCACAAGTATTTCTCTACTTATTCTTGTGTCATCAGCGAAACTACTCACTACCGAATCCTTAACATTACTGTCTATGTCTTCAATCATAATAACAAACAGTATTGCAGCTAACACCGTACCTTGTTGCACATCGGATATTACCTTGGCTTCATCCGATTTCTCATCGTTTGCAATAACTATCTGTTTTCTGTTGTGTAAAAATTCTTTTAACCATCTTCCTACTTTATCCACAATATTGTGTTTTCTAATTTTCTTCGCTAATATATTATGGTCTACTTTGTCAAAAGCTTTTGCAAAGTCTAGATAAACCACATCTGTTTCATTTCCGCTTTTCATATTTTTTAATATGTTCTCACGGTGGACTAACAATTGGGTTTGTGTACTTTTTCTGGGTACGAAACCATGTTGTCCTATATTAAACAAATTATTTTTTATTAAATGTTTCATAATATTTTTCTTCATTACCCTTTCATACACTTTCATAATATGTGATGTTAGACTCACAGGCCTATAATTACTTGCCTCTAGTCTTGATCCACTTTTGAAAGTAGGGGTAATATATGCTAATTTGTGCTCATAAATCTTGCCTGTATCTACACTTTGTCTTAATAATATTGCAAGTGGCTTTGCGATAGAATGAACTACTTTCTTTAACAAAATAGCAGGAATTCCATCAGGCCCTGCTGCAGCTCCATTTTTAATTTCATTAATAGCCTGCACAATATCAGCTTCATTAATATCTATGTCAGCTAAATATTCACTATTTTCGTCCCTTACTTCTATTTTATTATCTTCATTATCTATTCTAGGGGTGAATTCTCTCTTATATCGTTCTGCCAATATGTTGCAAATTTCCTTTTTTTCATTCGTTAATCTCCCTTCAATTCTTAGATAGATTAGAGATTTAGATTAGATTAGATTAGATTATAAAATTTTTGGCTCATAGCCAAGCGCCGGAGCCGGGGGGCCATTCAGCGCATATATATCTTAAGAATAAAAAAGTCAATGTCGCACAAACAAACATACACAGAACCGATCAAACATACAAATCATTCATTCATAAAAACCGAACAAGAAACCTAAAACAATTAAGAGAAAATTACAATTCATAAAAAAGACCAATATTTTTTTAAAATGTCATAATTTGCTCTGCCCGAGCACCTTCACCTAACATATCGGCAAGAGTCTTATTTGCCAGCAAACAAGCTCTACGTTTGATTTCAAAATGTGGGCACTCCACCAAAATATGCATCACAGTCAAATTCACATGACAGGTGGAACAGCGAGGAACCTGCCTATCCGCTCCACTCGTCATTAGATACCCGTGAGTATATTTAGTGTGGCCAATACGTAATCTAGCTAAAACTATCTCAGACCTTCTATCCATCCGGCTATGAGGCCAAGGATGAACAGAAGGCCTAATCGACTTTAATTTGAGATTATTATCTAAAGTAGACCAGTGGGCCTGCCACTGGTCTCTACAATAAAATCGAATGGTACTTTTAAAATCGCAAACAGGAACGCCCATGTTAGAAATGTGCCTAAGCCTAGTTGCAGCCTTAGCAGCAGCGTCGGCTCGCTCATTCCCAACAATTCCAACATGGGACGGAGCCCAACAAAATCTAACTGAAAATCCTCTTCTATTAACTAAAAGATAAAACCAATCTTGTACTTCTTGCACTAAAGGGTTGCAAGAGACTAAGCTTTTGAGAGAAGATAAAACACTCAAAGAGTCGGTAAAAATGGTAAAAACCTTGTTAGTACAAGAACTATAAAAAATATATTTAAGAGCAGTCAAAACTGCCAGCAGTTCAGCTGTAAAAACAGAGGAATTAGATGGAAGCTTCTTTTTAATAATATTATCACTAGTCACTACAGAGCAACCAACACCATCAGAACTCTTCGAACCATCAGTATATATATGATGAGAATCACCATGTTCAAAAGCATGATCCAAGAAACTTGCCCTCAACTGATCACCAGAACTGATGCTCCTGCTGTCCCTAATTGGGCAGATTTCTAAGTGTGGCCTATTCCAAGGAGGAAATTTTGAGGGCGAAATTTCAGCTACTGCAGGGGGTAGTAATCCCACCTCCCTGGCAGAGCTTGCTAGTCGAACTTCAAGCGGCTTTGGCAGTCTAGGTCTATTTGGGGCTATATCAGTTGGTTCTCTTACGTACTTATAATTAGGGTTTAGCTTTGATGTAAGTACTCTTGATACGACTCTCAAGCCTAATTCCTCCCTACGGATAAATAGTGGGGGAAAACCTGACTCAACATATAGGCTTTCTACTGGAGAAGTTCTATAGGCTCCCGTACAAATACGTAAAGCCAAATTAATGGACACATCTAATTTCTGCAGAGTTGTCTTGCATGCACAACCATAAATGTGACAAACCATAATCAATTTTGCTTAGGCATAAAATCTGGTACATCCTCAAAAGGGTGATTCGGTCTGCCCCCCAATTAAAATTAGTCACAACTTTAAGAATATTAAGACGAAGCTTCACGTTACATACAACTTCATTAACATGTTGAGTAAAAGTTAATTTCTTATCAAATGTAACACCTAGATACTTAATGCTATCTTCATAAGGTAAAATCGAATCATTTAAAAACAGCGTAGGGATCTCTTCCACTCTTCTTAATCGGCAAAATCGTATAGCTTTGGTTTTTTCTGGTGAAAATTTGAAACCTTTAGCACTGGCCCATAATGTTGAAGCATTAATAGCAGTCTGGATCTTTCGACAAGCTTCGACAGCTGTAGACTTGCTACAGATTATTGCATAATCATCAGCAAAGGCCAGACCATGCACCCCGACAGGAACTTGTTCTAGTAGGCCGTTGACAGCTACATTAAAGAGTGTTAGACTAAGGACGCTTCCCTGAGGTAACCCTTCTTCTTGAGGGTAAGCAGAAGAAATGTAAGAGCCTACTCTTACTTTCAGGTAACGTTCTGACAAAAAATCTTTTAGACAATAGAACAAATTACCCACAACACCCCACTCTACAAGTTGCAAAAGGATACCCCCTCGCCAGGTAGTGTCGTAGGCTTTTTCTAGGTCAAAGAACACTGCAACAGTCTGGTTTTGCACAGCAAAAGCATTCTGTATCTCCCGAGTAAGGAACATCAAAGGGTCAGAAGTACTTCTATTTTTCCTAAAACCAAACTGCCGATTAGATAAAAGATTCTTTGAATCCAAATACCACACAAGTCGAGCATTGACCATCCTCTCATAAATCTTGCTAACACAACTGGTTAGAGCAATTGGCCTATAGTTCTTAGGAAGGAAGGAATCTTTAAAAGGTTTTAAAACAGGTACAATAATCGATATCCTCCAAGACACTGGTGAAGTTCCTGAAAGATAAAAACCTGTTTTAAAATGTCTAAAAGAAATTGTTTTGTACTTCTAGGCAAATTAAAAATCATTGATTACAGTAATATCATCTCTTCCCCAGGAGATGTTGGGGAAGATAACGAGATTGCTTGATCTAATTCTTTCATGGTGAAAGGAAGATTATACGACTCTGAATTTGAACTAACAGCAGGAACAACCGTGGTACCGTCCCTAATATTCCTGAATGCAGTAGAGTAATGTAGGGCACTAGATATATTGGAGAAATGCCTACCAAAGGTTTCTGCAACTTCTCCAGAATCAGATATGAGTAAGCCATCAATTTTCAATATAGGCAAGGGAGGTGGAGAAATTTTCCCTTGCAGCTTCGGATTCTGTTCCCAGACTAATGGCATAGGGGAATCATATTTTAACTCGCTTATATATCTGATAAACGATTCCCTCTTTGCCTGCTTAAATGTTTTCTTTTGCTTAGCAAGAGCTCTTTTATAGATAATTTTATTGACCAAGCAAGGATATCTACGATATCTCTTGTAGCAAGTTCTTGTTATCTTTCGGCTCAAGGCACAGGAATCGCTCCACCAAGGTGCTAGAGGACGACGAGGTTTACCAGAAGTTCGAGGAATAGACAGCATGGCACCACACAGCAATATATTGATTAAATACTCATAAGCAGATGTTGGGCTCTGAAAATCAGTTATCTCTTTATCAACTTCAGTAGATTTTTTGAATAATCCCCAGTCAGCCTCCCCTACTTCCATTTTGGTAAACATGGAGATGGAATATTTTTCATATACTTTAAGTGAATGGGCCAATGATCACTGCCATGATCATTCTGGTCTACTACCCACTGATAATCTAACCTCAAGGACGAAGAGCAGATAGTGAGGTCAATGGCTGAATCAGTATTATGAAAAACATCATGTCTTGTAGGGGAACCATCATTTATTAAAGTGATGTCATTTAAGTCAAGCAGCTGTTCTATTTTAAACCCCACCGGTCGCAGTTTGGCTCTCCCCAGAGGGTGTGCTTGGCATTAAAATCCCCCATCAGAATGAAGGGTTTAGGAAGCTGGTCTATCAGTGTCTGAAGATCGTTTAATTCTAGCTGACGGGGATTACCCTGCGCATCCTGCAATCTACTTTCTAATGATGGATCAAGGTAGAGAGAACAAATTGTGATCCATTTACAATTAAAAATTTGGACAGCACAAGCCTGCAACACAGTGTTCAATTGAACAACCCTGTGATTAACAGACTTGCGGACTATGATGCCTGTGCCTCCCTGAGCACGTACACCTATCAGGGGTGGAGACCTGTGAAATGAATAATTAAAACCCACATTGGGTGTGTGCTCCCCCCAACTTTGTCTCTTGTAGTACACATCGCAGATAAATCATGTTCCCTAAACAGAACCCGAACTTGCTCTCTATTTGGTATAAATCCACGGATGTTCCATTGCATGAGAGCCATTATTTAGAGGAAGGGATCTTAAAATTCCCTACTAATTTAGGAATCTGTCTCCTGGTGAGAGAGATCTTATCAGTTTTACCAGTACTATTTGACCTAGATCTAGGTGTTACAGATCTTTTAGAAGATGGGCTTTCACTTGCTCTTTCAGTTTTACTTTTGTTCTTTCTACGATTGCTGAGTGACCGTGAATGAGGCGAAGAGGGAGAAAGGGCCCTCTTCTGACGAATAAAGAGGGCCTCTATCTCCTCACCGTCATCTCCCATGGTGCACTGTAATGTCAAGATCAGGTGAGGGCTCAATGTCAGGCAATGTCCCTGACAGAGAAAAGTCGTCAACAAATTGAGACCTGGCTTGAACCCTTGAAACAACAGGGTCCCCTGGCTTGACCAGTGTCTCTACAACATGAGAAGCCCCACTAGGGGGGCCGTGGGGAGCCCCACCAGAGGGGGCGTGGGAAACCCCACCAAGGGGGGCACGGGGAGCCCCAACAGGGGGGGCACGGGGAGCCCCAACAGGGGGGGCATGGGAAACCCCATTAGGGGACCCCCGGGGAGCACCACCTGAAGGGGCACCAGAAGTAGCAATATCCGGCTGTTGTGCCTTCAAGGCATCTGAATAAGTTTTCTTTCCCAACAGCCAATTTCTATTCTTCTTTTATACATCTTTTTCGCGTATGAGTATAATAGTTTGGGGTTTTGCTTGATATTTATTAGGGTTTTTTCTTCAAAGTCCCATTTTTCATTTTCTTTTGATTGTATAATCTTTTGTTCTTGCTGGCCATAACTTGCTTTTTAGTTCTATAACTTTCCATGCATTTTTTTCTTTTGCAAGACCATTTTTCCACCTTCTGATTTTCTGGAACAAGATCCTTCTGTCTCTTGGTATGCATGACTGATGTTTAATTTTCTTCTTCGGTATATATTTATCCACTATTCTCTCTAATATTTTATATAATATCTCCGTATTTACCCTTATGTCATCACTTACGAAAATGTTATCCCAATCTTTGTTTAATTCTTCATTCATTTCTGACCATTTTATATTTTTACTGTAGAAGTTGTATTTTCCATATCCTTCCCACTTTTTCATTTCTTGCTTATCTCTGTTTTCACTTGCTTTGGAATGAACTTTTAATTCTATGACATTATGGTCTGAAATACTCGCATTATAAGCTATTATTTCTTTAACATAATTCATCTCGTTCACAAATACTAGGTCTAAAGTATTTTCCTTTCTTGTTGGCAGGTGATTTATTTGTTGAATGTTGTATTCTAGTAGCATATCTAATAGCTTTTCGAATTGCCTCTTATCTTCTGCACTACTATTACACTCTTTTTTATATGTATAAGTACAACCACAATCTCCTATTCGTTCTTTCCAGTCTACGAAAGGAAAGTTGAAGTCTCCAGATAGGAGAATAGTCCAGTCCTTGTGATTTCTACATATATCATCCAATTTTTCTATTATTAAGTCAAACTCTTTAGTATTAGGAGGTCTATATATTACTATGTTCATTATTAATTTTTCAGATTCAAATTCTACGCTATTAGTTCACATTCTGAGTTACTATATTTCTCATATATTTTTCCTTGTTTTTTGTCTTTACCCATATATTATTCGGTTCCCCCTTGATTCCTATTTTTTCTATCTGATCTATAAGTTTGGAAACCCTTTTATTTGATCATCATTCCCATTCTCTTGGGAATACCAGTTTTCACTTATATTCTTATATCTATCTTTTCAATTTGGGTTAGTTCCTTCTAAGTACTCTATTTTTCTTTTTGAGTTACTCGTAACTAGACCCTGTGCATTCATCACTATGATGGTTTGCGTGTTTTCTCCTTCATTTAATATTGGTAGTAATAAGGATTTTCCCATGTCTCTTTCCTGTTCTGGTATGTTGTTCTTTTTTTCATTTCCAGAAATTCTTGACAAAAAATCCAACTTTCCTAATATTCGATCTTCCTTCATCATAATTATTCATTTTGTGTCTGAATCTGCAATTTTCTCCGTTTCTGCAATATCCCCTTGCATGATAAATACAGTTATTATCTCTTGAGTAGAATTTTGGAGCTGACGCTTTGAAATTTTTTGCTGACATCTCTGCATATCTCGTTGATGGCTTGCTTTTTTCTTTTACCTGATATTCTTTATTCCTCTCTTTATTTGTTTCTTTCTTATTTTGGATTTTATTACTTGATTGATTATTTATTTGATTATGATTCATGGCTACAGGGTGCATATATTTACATTTTTTGTCGAACTTACATCCTTTTCCTTCTTTTAGGTTTTTGCATATTTTTGGATGCAGATCTCTGCAATCATCCTCATAACCATCTAGGTATGCACATTTACCATATATTTCATAGTTGTGACATACCTTAGGATGTTTGTAGTAACATCTTTCTCCAAATCTGCAATTCCCTCTTTTCAAAAGGTTGCAGACTTTGTCTTTTTTGTCTATTTTTTCCTCTTTCCCGTCATTGTGTAGATCTGGGTAGAGCCTCTTCGGGATTTTCTATTGTGTTGTCATATCGTAATTTATTTCTTCGTAAGTATGCTGCTTTATTGCCTCATATGTAGTATCAATGAGTATCTCTGCATCCATACTTTTATCTTGTTCTTTGTTTTCCTTATTTTTTTCTGCCATTTCAGTTTTGTTTACTTCTCTTCCGTTTTCCTCCTTCTTCTTCTTCTCTTCCTCTCCTTCTCTTCTTCATCCTCAACTATTTGTACATTCATCTTGATTTAATAACATTGTCTATCCATGATATACACTGTTGAGCAAAAAATTCTTGTATCTTTTCTCATATCTTGCATTACCTCAGCACATTGTGGATGGGTTGGAATGTTGCATGCAGCACGTTTTCTGATTAGGTTTTGTGGATTAACTATGCTATACCACACCTTACACAGTTTGCATGCTTTTGGCATTCTTTTTCCTAATGCATCAATTAGGATATTCACAAGGTTCACCTTATTCATTTTCTTTGTCGGAATATGCTGGTTTATGTATATTTTCTTTATGAGTCTCTTGACCACTTGGATTTTATTTGGAACTTCTTCAATTATTTTCAAGATGTTTTCAGTTGATTTGTTCCAGTTTGAAGGATTATATCCTTCTAATATATCTATGAATGCTTTTGTATCTTTTTGGTTAGGACTGTTGCTGATCTCATAGATGAGAAATGCCAGTTCCCTTCCTGCTACCTCATCGTATTGCGAATCTGCCAAGCAAGCTAAATTTCACCATTTCTTTCCGCAGTTGGAACTTACTGCCATCTTGTTCTGATTTACAGTATTTCACTTGATAAACTAACTTAGAAGATGCTTTATCCTACTATTTTCACACTAATCTTATCACCGATAGTTCACGAACACTTCTAGATATTTCTCAAATTCTAGACGTATGTTAAACTTGTGATATCTGTTGATTAATCTGACTTTGCGCGGGAACGTCTCACCAAGCAAGATGGCTACTACGAGTAACTCAAAAAGAAAAATAGAGTACTTAGAAGAACTAACCCAAATTGAAAAGATAGATATAATGAATATAAGTGAAACCTGGTATTCCCAAGAGACTGGGAATGATGTTCAAATAAAAGGGTTCCAAACTTATAGATCAGATAGAAAAAATAGGAATCAAGGGGGAACCGCAATATATGGGAAAGACAAAAAACAAGGAAAAATATATGAGAATTATAGTAACTCAGAATGTGAACTAATAGTGGTAGAATTTGAATCTGAAAAATTAATGAACATAGTAATATATAGACCTCCTAATACTAAAGAGTTTGACTTAATAATAGAAAAAGAGAGAGAGAGAGAGAGAGGAGAGAGAGAGAGAGAGAGAGAGAGAGAGAAGAGAGGGTAAATGGGAAGGATATTATGTCATAGACTGAAAGGGTATTTCCATTAATATAGAGAGAAAGTTGAGTCACTCATCATAATAACTCACTCTCTGCCTTTCAGGAGCCGCTCGTAATCTGTAGTAGGTAGGGGAATTCTAATCACCTCAATAATCCACAGGATTTCCTATCCCCACAAAACGGAGGAAGTCCCAGCAGAGGCTTCCTCCAAGAGAGAGAAAAAAGGAGGTGGTAGGAGGCAATGAATTGCCTTGTGTCAGCTGCACAACGGAATAGAAATCAAAGGGGAACATCAATTCTCGCACTCCGGAAGACGAAGGAGAAAAGGGAGGCTGAGGAAGAGGGTGTGGAAAGATGCCGCTGATAAGATTACAGAAGGAATGAAGGTTATATATGTCGTACAGATAATTTTCTAATGGTGGATACCATACAGAAGAAAGAGGCGTGTTCAGAGTCCCGCCTTCAAATAGGCATCTCAGTAGAATATATTCACTGCTGAAATTATGCGCTTTAGCATATCCTGTACACTCATGGAACGAAACCTAATGTCTATCTTGAATTGCCATACAGTGAGAGAGAGAGAGAGAGAGAGAGAGAGAGAGAGAGAGAGAGAGAGAGAGAGAGATGAGATTAGACCATTGCGTTATTTTGTGATATCAATAATTAAATGTACACTTCATTATGGGAATGGAATTACTGTCGGATATGAATACTATATAAGCTTGAATATGTCGTGAAAGCGAAGATCCATCGAATCTATTTATAAACGTCTTTCTTCGTATCAGTACAAAACTGCGTGGCTGTAAAGAAAAGGAAACAAATGAATAAAGAAAGTAATAAACTTTGTAAAATTTTCTTGTTTATTGGCGTTTCAGTGCATAAGTGTGTGAGCAGGTCTTTGCCTCTTGGCGAAAATCAAAGCGCTAATTCTATTTTGGAACATCATTCCAAGATCACATTTATACATATATATGTTTAAGTCACATTTCCGATGGGCAAATGTTCACATGAGTAGTAGATTAGCCCATCCGCCACATAAGCATATGCGACTGAGAGACTGAAGAAATAGAAGAATCATCTGTCACTACATTTCATTGCAACTTGGGCGCGAATTCAGAGTTAATGAGGGGATCCTAGAGACTTCCCCTTCATTTGTCTTGCAAGCTTTGATGCAAAGTCAAAATTAATGAGCAGGAAGCGCATATCTCCCCCCACCCCATGTTGATCAAGATGGACTCCCGGTAATGACAGTTAGTCCCGAATGCATCAGAGACATGATTACGAGAACGAGCGAAAACGAAACGCGAAGTTTTGCTGATAATTAATTAATAGACACTATGCGATATGAGAAGTGTTTAACACCTTTTATATATATATATATATATATATATATATATATATATATATATATATATATATACATACACACAATAGTATAATATATATATATAATATATATATATATATATATATATATATATATATATATTATATATATATGTGTGTGTGTGTGTGTGTGTCTGTGACGTGTGTGTGTATGTATATATATATATATTATATATATATATATACTATATATATATGGCGGATATTTTCCAAGCTGGTCAGCAGATGGCCCTGAGAAGTGACATATCTAGAGATGTGTCATATGTCTAATAAAGCTGATTATTGTGAGAATTTATAGGATTTTGCCATAGGAATTACTTTATTTACAGAATCAGTTGTATTCGACCGGTCATACATCAAACTACATAATTTGTCTACAACTTGCAGTTCTGATTTTTCAGTTTCGATTTGCCTTCGAAACCGTTGAAGTGTGAAATAACTACGTCTCCTTACCCTTATTTGATCCAGTAGCGGAAACAGGTGCATAAATGGGATTCAGTCGAGTGTGCTCATTTGCCAAATATAGCCCGTATTTTCTCCAGGCCTCTTTTTGCTAGACATATCATTAGCCATATGGGAAATTTCTGTCATTAGTATCAGTCATCAGAGGTCAGTAGCCCTCCATAACAGTTTATATATAAATACTCATCCGTGGCTCACTCACGGGCACAAGATGCCAATTCCTCTTGGTTGACACTGATGCAACCGAAGTAACTTGTGAGGACATTTTCCTTCTTTGTTACTGTGTCTATGTCGCCTTTGGTGAAATTAGCCAGTGCATCAGTGAAGAAGTTAAACAGTTCTGCTTTGTTGGTACCTTCTCTGAGAAGTTCCTCCCGTTTGACAGTGTTTCTGCCTTTATTTCTTCATAATGGATTTTCGTTTTTTAAATCTTGCTTTAAAATGAAGCTGAACTGACGGTCTTTATCGGTGGTGAAATCTGTTCTCTTATGATTACCGCGTTAGAGAGAGAGATTCCCTGGCTTATTTTTGCAATATCTTTGGTAAGCTGATTAGAAATAATCAACAATTTGTTACAAGATTTTGACAAATGCTTCTAAACCACAAGTTGATTAAAAAAATTCTGTATGGGTCATTTTAGAGTATTTGTACAACAAGGTACCATCTAACAGTTGAATTCTGCTACAGGCAAATCAAACTTCAGTAACCAGTGACTTAAGTTCGTAAAATATTTTCTGTCAAGACTTGCGAACGAAGCAACTTTTAACAATCAAACGACATTAATTGTGACCAGCAGATAACCTACAGAAAAATAGCATGTTCAGCTTTTTCATTCCATCCATGTCAGTATTTCCAGTTACTAATAAATCCTGATCCTTGGGGGCACATTCCAGTGAAAATAAATATTTCTCTGTCACAGTTTTACTCTTAAAAGAAATCTTGGGGAGACTGGATCAAATTCAGAGTTTCTCAGAGGGACAGCTTGTCTATATAGTGATGAATTCATCACCACATCACTTCCTTGTGGTTCTCTCAAAGTCACGATTATAGTAATAACACGAGAGAAAGAGAGAGAGAGCGTGAAAAAGAGGCGAATGGGACAATGTATGTGTGTATAGGTGTGTGAGGCTACTGATTTAATGGGAAATATCCACACATGGCATCAGTCCATGATCAATCAGCTGAAGTATCACTGGTGCAGTGAAAATTGTCTTACGTTTTCTGGTAACCACCTTTTGTCAAAAGAAATGGCACCATCTTACACGTGTATCGGACGAACACCAAAGAAAATAAGAGACACGAATATTATATCTACTTCCGACTATATTGGCTGAAAATTTATAATTTATGCTGAATACACAATTACACAAGCTATTAGATTACTACCAGGTAAAACCAGTACTGGAATTTTGGGAAAGATTATCATTGATGCATTCATTTATCCTAATATTTTACTTACTCGAAACATTAGGATGATACTTTTACTGCTATTACTACTTCTGAAATTAATAATAATAAAATAATTTTTTCAACTAAAAGTAGACAGCTTTCACAGGAAATACCCTGGAACAGTTCCAAAATATTTATGTCGTTTATCTTTCTACACTGTCGATAATTTTATATATATATATATATATATATATAGATATATATATATATATATATATATATATATATATCTAATAAAAGGAGCCCATAAAAACACCAAAATGTAGAGAGAAAAGTACTATATTTCAGAGACTGCTGTCTCTCTCTTCAGGTATATGAATGAGAAAAGTTTACAGAAAAGGTGGTATTTATACCAAGAGATTCGTCCACAAGTAAGCCAATTTAGGTCACCCCGCTGATAATCTTCCTTTAATCTTCTTAATAAGCGTGGTTGAATGAACACTGCGTCGACGATATCTGATATCCAATTCCATTTTGAGATGTTCTTACCTGCTTCTCTTTTATTAAGGCCGATTCCATCATTTGACTCTTGTACCGCAGTTGCTGCTATAAATTACACGTGACATATTCCAGTTTATTCTATGGTTATGTTTCATTTATATGGTTGAAAATAGCCGAGTTCTGTTGTCCATACCTAACTGACCGTTTGTGTTGTATTAATCTCTGGGGAAGTGATTTACCTGTAAATCCGATGTAAGATTGGTCACAGTCCTGGCATGGATCTCATATACCCCAGAGTCTTTGGGAGATGTCTTTTGTTGGACGTTAATCAGGGATTTGGCTAAGGTATTTGGGTAGTAAATGCAAAAGGGTTGGATTTCCCAAGGGTGTGAGTTTACTCTCTTAATCGTCTCCAGGTGGGGAATTTTTATTTTATTGTTGGGTGTGTCTCTGGTCTTGTCTTTAAGGGGTCGGTAGAAAATTACGTTTGCTTTTTGAATTGCTTTCTCAATTATATGGTCAGGATACTTTAAAGATGAAAGTTGCTTGCGAATTAGTTCAAATTCTTTTCCAGGAAATCTGGGGAACAAATTCGTAAGGCTCTTAAGAATAGGTTGCTAGCTACACCTATCTTGATAGTATTGTCATGATAGCTAAAGTAGTGAATATATGAAAGTGAGAACGTTGGTTTTCTGTATATGGTAAATTGTATTCTGTCGTGTCTGATTATTAAAACATCAAGAAAAGGAATTTTGTTGTCTGTTTCCCATTCAACTTTAAACAGACAACAAAATTCCTTTTCTTGATGTTTTAATAATCAGAGACACGACAGAATACAAATTTACCATATACAGAAAACCAACGTTCTCACTTTCATATATTCACTACTTTAGCTATCATGACAATACTATCAAGATAGGTGTAGCTAGCAACCCATTCTTAAGAGCCTTACGAATTTGTTCCCCAGATTTCCTGGAAAAAGAATTTGAACTAATTCGCAAGCAACTTTCATCTTTAAAGTATCCTGACCATATAATTGAGAAAGCAATTCAAAAAGCAAACGTAATTTTCTACCGACCCCTAAAGACAAGACCAGAGACACACCCAACAATAAAATAAAAATTCCCCACCTGGAGACGATTAAGAGAGTAACTCACACCCTTGGGAAATCCAACCCTTTTTGTGCATTTACCTACCAAATACCTTAGACAAATCCCCTGAATAACGTCCAACAAAAAGACATCTCCCAAAGACTCTGGGTATATGAGATCCCATGCCAGGACTGTGACCAATCTTACATCGGATTTACAGGTAAATCACTTCCCCAGGGAATTGTTTGCCCACACCCATTCTCTATCTCTTTCACGACTTTGTGTGAGAGAGGTCCCCTTTAATCGCCAGGTACTGGAAGGTAGTTTCCTTGTTCTTCACTCTGGTGGGGTCAAATACTGACTTGATGACCTCTTTTTGCCTGAACCTCAGTCAGATCAGCCACGTGACGTCAAATGCGAGATTGTCCTATTTTGGTCAGAAGCGGTCTAACCCTGTACTCTACTAATACTGGATTATTCAACGATGACCTGAAAATCGGTTTAGTGGCTCGAGCACTTCTGGGAGGTATATCCCTTAAATTAATGCAGCTTCCAAGTTCCTTTATCTGAACGCTTAAGCGATGAAGTTGAGCTGTGAATGACGAATGTATTCAAAAGGAGGTTAAGAGGCAACGTAGATATTTAGAAATAATGGAAATGAAATCAAAACAAACGTAACAAGGATTCGCTTGATAAATCCCTGTTAACATAGCTGTCCATTAAAAAAAATTATCTAGTATGCATGCAGTTAGAGTGTGTACATTTTCAGTGGCGTGATCGGTATGGTCTTGGCCTGCCACCTCACTGGCCGCGAGTTCGATTCTCGGGCATTTCACTGTGGGGTTAGAGATATGTGTTTCTGGTGATAGAGGTTCACTCTCGACGTGGTTCGGAAGTCGCGTAAACCCGTTGGTCCCGTTGCTGAATAACTAACTACTGGTTCCATCCATGCAACGAAAAAACACCATACAAACAAACAAACACCCTCGTCACCGCCACCGGAAAAATAAAGGAAAGAAGAAGAACAAAAGCAGAGGAGCGTCTCTATTAGCGAAGTGGAAAAAGTTGTGTGTGGAAAGAGGTCATTTGGTACCTCGAATGGCCTTGTTGTCTTCGGTCATTCCGTCCCAAAGTCACTTCAGTCAAAGGAAAACCAATACTGACCACTCAAGGAACAGAAGGATTTTGGGTGGCTAGTCTATCTATCTATCTATCTATCTATCTATTTACCTATTGAGAGAGAGAGAGAGAGAGAGAGAGAGAGAGAGAGAGAGAGAGAGAGAGAGAGTCTTCCTGGACATGTTCAAATAAAAATTCTTTAGGCCATTGTACCTTTCTCTGAATTCCATGAAATTTGAAATTATTTTTTCCCTGTTAATTCGTTTAATGGCATTTAGACTAGCCACTAATTTCTGGGTACGGGGCTGAGATCCAAAAAATTAATAATTTGGTATTTTTTCTACATTTATTTTTTGACAGAACCTAGTGCAACACTACCAGGAATCCGGGTGAAAGGGTAGATGTAGAGTAACCACAGTCATAATTTCTACAGGTATCTTGATGCCCTTTTCATAAATATAACCCGAGGGAGGCAAAACTCATAGGATCGTCAGCGCATTTTCTATGACATGTCTGTAGCAAAATAACTATCTGATACCCTATTAGCCTACAACTTAGGCGCTTAGCGTTAACATCGGTGGGTTTTTAGTGCATTGCTGAATAATGATTATCATGTATGGAAGAATGCAATGTAATAAAAGCACTGACCAGGGAGATTATGGAGTTGGGAAACGCTGATAACCCATCATTCTCTTACTCTTCTTTCATTCATATTTCTTTTCTGGCTCCACCTCATTTTACCCTCTTTTTTTTATATAAAGTTGATAGAACCTGATCTTTTGTTGCTATAATCACGGGCTGTGGACTACCAATATTGTTGCTCGTTCATAATATATACTTCATTATTCAATGTTTTTTTCTAATAATGAATAGAACAGCAAAAAGACGAGCAACTACCATTGTAGTTTATTTTTATCAAAATCTTAGGAATCGAGGCGCATCAGAAGGACTGTATGAAGACTCGAAAATAAAATCTGAAAATTTTACAATTACGGGATCGATCCCATTCAATACAAACTGACACTGAAACCCATTTTGCCTTCAAGCAGGCTGTTTTTGCATTTTCTGATGTACCACTTATGTCTTTTCACTTTCTTTTACTGTGTAAAGGTGTTCATCGGCCTTGAATGGCTTTAATATTTGAACGATAAATCAAAGTTTATAAATTAACACAATCATCTCTCTCTCTCTCTCTCTCTCTCTCTCTCTCTCTCTCTCTCTCTCTCTCTCTCTCTCTGTAAAACAGTCACTGTGAATGAAATATACTGCATGATCATCGACCGCCCTAATTACTGGCAAACCTTCACTGTTGACATTTGTCTCTCAATAACCAGAAGAATTTCTTTATCCGAGTTATTCATTATTTGTCCTTACTGGGAAGCTTCTATTCGATTTACTTATATTTTTCGTTAGTAATTATATACGATATTAAAACTACCAACGAAAAAGATAAGTAACTCGAATAGAAGCTTCCCAGTGAGGACAAAATAATGAATAATTCTTACAAGGAAATTCATCTGGTTATTGAGCGACAAATGTCAACAGTGGAAGTTTGCGGGCAAATATGGCGGTCGATTTCATTCACAGTGACTATTTTACAGAGAGAGAGAGAGAGAGAGACAGAGAGACAGAGAGACACAGAGAGAGAGAGAGAGAGAGAGAAATTTTCGTCAGGAATGTAGTTTGAAGGGAAAGTAATTTATAAACCTGGAAAAAAATGTGCAATGTAGCCATTTCATTATTATCAGAAATGTTTTCTGAAAAATATTTTTGTTTTACCCATAAATGGAATGAACGTAGGATAAGGAAATCTACGTAAGTGGAGCATTACTATATGAGAAATGGGGTAATGATGAAATTAAATTGAATGATATACGATTCGATTCGCGCTATTTACTGCTTTAATGGGTCTGAAGACTATTAAGGAAACGTGTGGAAGTGGACTTGGATAACAAAGGTAATTAAAGGATGATTAAGAAATGTCCAAGGAGTGAGATAAAAAAATTCACACCCTCTACTTAAAAAGTGACGACAAGTATTTGCTGAATAAGATATTCCTCTTCTAATCCAGTTACCGATCCACCAACTTTTAATCAGCTTCGCCTAAGAGCGAAGGACGAGGTCCCGTTGGGTTTACAAGCTTACGAAGATTATTTGTAATTACTCCCGAATTTGACTTGGATTCTTGTTGTGCTTGTGCGTCTAATCTTTGACGATTTTTGTTCTAATCAAAGTAGCTATAGCAGATTCACATCGACCGTGTATTGTATGTCTAGGCCAGTCCTTTACGACGCTTCTGCTTGGTTGTTGATAAGCTAGTCACAGGGCTGGAAACTCTCAGTCTCTCTCGAGAGTCCCACCTCTCCTGAGGGATACTTTTGAAAGACGCATCCTTCAGGAGAAGTGGAACATCAGATGCACGGTTAATGTGAATCTACTATAGTGCGTTTCATCATCACAGGCTATGCACTTAATCAAAGAGTAATGAAGTGACTGTTGTTTGTGCTTCCATATTATCGGAAATATTTTTCTGTAAGTCCACTGTAATTTCGTCTTTCTGTTTGTAAAATATGTCTCTTCCGTTTACATTCATTACATTTGAACCATACCATTCCATAGGTCAAAATACTTCTTAATTCCGATTTTTCCGTTTGTACTAGTTCAAGGGTACTAAACATACTTGTAATTTCATAATATACGAGTATATGCTATATATGTGTATATATATAAATATGCGTGTGTGTGTGTGTTTGTGTATGTATGTATGTATGTATGTATGTAGTATATAATGTATATATATGAAAGTTGTGTATGTTAGCCGCAGTACTTATCAAATTCACACACACCCTTTGAGTATACTGTATACGTCTAGTGCCACGGACGTAGAACCCAACAGAAGAAGCATACAATGAAAAACCAGCATTTCTTGATGCATTCGTCCATAATCACTCGACTGAAAAGGAAGCATAACAGGAATATTCCAGTTCTTACACCAATATTTTTGTCAAATTTCATTCTATTTACTACAGTTGGAATAAACTAATCATCGTTTAAACATTTCCTGCATTTTAGGCTGAAATATTTAGACCGAATATAATGGTCAATTTTCCCAGGGAAGGTCATTGAAGTAATTATATCTCCTAAAACAGTGACAAGAAATACATACACACACACACACGCACAATATATATATATATATATATATATATACATATATATATATATATATATATATAATATATATATATATATATATATATATATATATGTATATATATGTATGTATATCATATATTTTGAATGGATACTTACATAACAGTAAAATGAGAGAATTGTTACTTCCTCACCCAAACATACAGATACACATGCTTCTCTTGAACCCAGCAATTAAATTGCCTTCCTTAAGTTTTGCAGTGTTCTAAATTTGTTAGATTTAAGCACTGAAGCCGAGACGACGTCACTAAAGAAAGATTTCCGTATTGGCTTCTCCGAAACTAAAATCTTTCCGTTGGCAATACTGACTGGATTTCAGTAAAGCTGCTGAAAAATACTCCATCGTCTATGTTTCCTTCCTTGGGAAGCCATTTGGCAAATTGAATTTCGTATTCTTACGTTACAGGATTCATTTTATTAAAAGAATATCTGGGATACCTTATACCCTCCTCTCACTTTCCAATCTAAAGTTGTAGAATTTAGTTATATTTACTATCTTAAATCAATTTCATTTTAAATTTCGTGTTTATAGTATAAAGTTCGTTTGCTTGTTTTGAATTTTATTCGAAAATTAAAGTTCGTTTTAGACATTGGTTTTATCATATTTAAACCCGATTTTTTCCTTTGTCGTTTACATTCGGTGTCAATAACATATCTAATTATACTTAATAATTTATAGATTTGTGTCATCTTAAATCATTTCTACGTGTATCGTCTCAAATAGTTTGGTTATGATTTTATTCTGTTACACATTGAATTCTCTTGTTGCTCTGCTGCCTCTCTGATAAAGTACATTTATAACTCCAGTTTCCCTGCATTCCCAAGTATGCATTATTATATCCTTTGCCTTGTTATGAAATATTTCTTGTTTCCCAATCTCTCCCCATATTTTTATTTCATTCTTACATCTTTTATTATTTTTTACATGTTAACCTACTTACACACATCCTATTCGGCTTCATTTCTTCCCGTAGAATGTAGTGCCGTCATTGTACCTCAAGTGGTTCACTGTAGGATTTACTTTAGGCAGCGCCCATTCAGCCCCTAGCAGTACCCATTTTTTTTTTTAGCTTGTACAACGCGTCCTCAGTTAAGATACTTTTTTTTCTTTCTTTCTTTTTTTCCCTCCTACCTCTCAAACTCCCTTTTGCACTGAAAAATGGCAGAAATAACTCTGGTGTTCCGCTTTAGAACCTAATTTTCAGCTATCAAATCAACTTCATTTCGTCCCTCATTTAATCATATCCCTCAGTGTTTCATTTCTTTTTATCTTTTTTTTTTTACTAATATTCTCGAAATTTTTAATACTTTGTCTTTTTTTATCCCTCCTACGTTAATAAATAATTGAGACTCCTTTTACACCACATTACCCATATGTCAGTAAATGCGTCAGTATGTTCATTTAAATCTACTTGATTTCATACCCTTTCCTGTTTTTATTTATTTTTTTTTTTTTTTGCTTTTCATTTGGCTATCGTTATTCTAGATTTTTCTATTTATTTATATCTGCTTTATTACAATTTAATTGTTATGTCCAATATGTAAGTAAATCCTCCTTTCATCTTGAATTAACTTACTAAATAGTGGGGTTTTATATGAAGGAAAATGGGAATATATGTTTTAAAGTCTTAAAGGAAATGGAAATTTTCTGCAGGTCTGTAGAGTTATAAAGTTAAATGACCTAGAGGTGTCATACTTTCAGTTTTTGGGAATGAAAAACGAAATTATATAGAAATATAGGATAAAAACCGGGGTGTCATCTTCGGGTCCTATTTTACGTAGAAGGTCGATGAACTCCACTGGTGATCTCTGAAAGTATGTTCACCGGGTATGTAAGGCACCAGCCAATCATCCAGGACCTTCGCTATCCTGACATAATCTTGTAGGCGGGAATGGCGATGTCATCTGAGAGACGATGAATTAAAAGGGACTGCCCAGCCCCTACACAACTTTTATGCCTGAGAAGTTTATGACTTATTGCTGATTCTGTCCCTCCCATGTAACAACTCCCTTGGGCCCTGGATTATTAGAAAGAGAAAAACAACTTCCCTAGGGTCAATCTGCATTTTATGTAAGAAAAAAAAAACGACGTAAATTTAAAAAATAAAATAGACTAGAGGGACTATTCGACTAGTACTATACTAGAAAAAATCTACGCTCATTGAAACAAAGAAAAAATAGAATAAATAAATCTTTTCAGCTTGTAATAAAATGATCGGATTATATCAAGATTAGCGAACCCATTATTTATCAAGACAATATTATACCACTTTGATTATATATATATATATATATATATATATATATATATATAGATAATATATATATATATATATATATATATATATATAATATATATATATATATATAATATATATATAATATATATATATATATATATATATATATATATTATCCACATGCACATGATACAAATACACGTATATATCAGTGTATAATATAATATTGTCTTGAAAAACAGTGGGTTCGCTAATCTTGACATGATCCAAATTACCATATATGTTTGAAGAGGTTTCGTTGCATTTCACGAAAATCTAACATTCTGTAAGAGGAAAAACTAAAGTAAAAACCTTTAAATCATTCTTCAGATGCAACGTGCCCTCCAACTTGACGGAGTCAAGTTAGCTGGCAATTTTTCCTCAAAACCCGAGACACGTCCTTTGATTTTTGTCCACAAGTTTATTGCCACCGGGAAACTCAATTAACCTTCTGAGTGACGCTGCTGTTCGTCAAAATGTATCGGCATCAAAAATTGTCGTATCTGGTTGCAAGAATGAATTGCTCCCACGTGAGGTCTCCTTGGCAACTAGTAATATCAAAACAATTTTCCCGTTTACTGTATTATCCGTTTACGATAGGCTAATGACGAACGGCAGAAAATAATAACGTGAAACTTGAAGAAATTGTGGGAGAACACTGTGTTAGATACTTAATATCAGCAATATCTACCAGCGGCCTATGAAGGAGATGAACTCTTATGGAAGGTCTTTTCAATAATACCACGTACATCATCAATTTCGAGCTGCACACACGCACAAATACCACACGTGTATTATATACTAATATATATATATATATATATATATATATATATATATATATATATATATATATATATATATATATGTGTGTGTGTGTGTGTGTGCGTGTGTGTGTGTGTGTGTGTGCGTGCGTGTGTGTGTGCTGTGTGTGTGGTGTGCGTGTGTGTGTGTGGGTGTGTGCGTGCGTGCGTGTGTGCGTTGTGTGTGTGTGTGTGTGTGTATAAGCAAATACCACTACACGGGTGTGTGTGCGTTTTTGTTAAGGGAGATAGATCAGTAAGGTCACAATTCGTAAATCAGTGTTGTTAACAATAACTGTAATGGTCTCTGCAAAAAAACTAGGTTAATTGTTTAATTACGGATTATGCATTGTGTGTTAATTACTGAATATACAATTCAGCAGCAGAACACAAAAGCAAGAGCTGTCAGCTGATCGTCCTAATCATCATCAATATTATCATCAACTTCATCGTCCGTAAATTTAATATCTGAAATGGCTGAAGTCAGCTTCCATGAATGCCTTTCTTTTCTGTCACCTGATGTCAGCTGTTTTCTAATCCATGTTTTCTATGTCATTCTAATTTATTTTCAGCTGATAACGCTGTTGACTGTCTATCATCGGATAGTTCAATATTTGTCCATTGAATATATTTTCCTCATTAACTGATTCAGCTCTCGTCATCTTCATAACTGAAACCGTTACATTTTTACAGTGATTCTTTATCTCCTCACATTTCGTTTACCTTTAAGGAGTTGGGAAAATTGTTCCTGCAGTGATGAGATCTCGGTGAACTGAAATGATCATAATGTAAAAAAAGAAAAAAAAAATCCTGATAATTTATTTGATACGTTTCCAGTCAGCAAATGTTCACCATAATAAACGTTTCTGGTAATGTCAGTGGTTCCTTTGGAATAGTTCGTGAAGCTAACGAAATGCAATCCTTGCCCGTTACTGAAATCGTATGATTTCCTTATTTTTCTATCCATACCTTTATACCTTAGAAACAATCCTTTTCAATTTTAATAAATCCTTACATAATGCTTTATATTACTATAAAAAAATCACCATGTTAGAACTAGGGCTATGTTTTGGGAAATATAACAGTTAGGCATTTCCACATATTACTCTACCTGCCAGGATCCTTTCCAGTCTAAACTCAAGGCAACGGAAGTGGAGAACAGTTTTCTAGAAATTGCTCCTGTCCTGAAACTCATTTTATTGGCATTGCTCGGCAAATTCTTCTTTATGGGTATTTTAGCAAATCCAGGTTTTATTACCTTGCAGATTCTCTCTCTCTCTCTCTCTCTCTCTCTCTCTCTCTCTCTCTCTCTCTTCCTCTCAATCTCTCCACCATCTCCCTCGTCTCTCTCTCTCTCTCTCTCTCTCTCTCTCTCTCTCATTGTTCGAGTTCAAAGCTGTGGGTTTATTGCATTTTGAAATCACTGGCCTATATTCAAAGAAGCATGTTTCCTAAATTTGCGGAGTTTATATCGCCAGTGGTCTCTTCTGCAATGTAGTACTTACAAACTGCGTTTTTAGTTTTCTGTAAAAGAAAGCCATTGAGATGGCTATTTGTCCGTCTGTCTGCCCTCGGGTCTTAAAAACTATTGAGGCTAGAGGGCTGCAAATTTGTATGTTGACCATCCACCCTTCAATCATCAAACATAACAAATTGCAGCCATCTAGCCTCTTTAGTTTGTATTTTATTGTCTGGCAACGCTATAGGACAGGCCATCACCAAGCCGTGGCTGAAGGTTTCATGGGCCGCGGCTCATGTAGCATTATACGCTGTGTAGAAAACTCGGTTGCGCCGTAGGAACTCCGGCGCACTTTTTACTTGTTTCTCTTGCAGACGAGCATTCATCATAGACATTACATTTTTCATGACGCGTGATAAAGACAATTTTTTTTTATTACAGGTGGATTTTTTAAAATCAAAGAATAATCTTTTTACATAATAACGTAGATATTACCTAAGTCGTTATTTGTGCATGTTCCTCCCAAACAGCTCAAGTAAAGAGATGTGGAACTAAAAAACAAGCGTTTAATGTTCTCTTTCATTCAAGATAATGATAACATTTTGGCCCTGCATACTAATCTTCTAATGTTTTATTTAAATAACACATCACTGACAATTATGTTTCCATTTATCAACACCGGATTTTGTAATGAGCTTTTCATATAGGTTATTCTGGCTTCAAGCGGTTTTTTTCTTTTTATCCGTGCAGTAAAATGAAGTTTTCTGAAGAGGCCTTATCGAATTCTTAAATGTTCAATGTAGGTTCTTAACTAGTACATTTTTTTTTCTCGGGAAAAAAAGTCAGTCATAGAACTTTTAAATATATCATTGGCAGGGGAAGAGTGTAGAAAATTTAGATAACAATCACAGCTCAAAATATCTACTAGTAGGTTCGGATCGGGGGTCAATTTAAGACGATCCCATTAAATAAATAATAATTGGTTTTAGGAGAATGCTTAATGAAACGTCTTGTCTCATGTCATCATGATTTTTATGAGTTGGGTAGATATTACAAAAAAACTGCAAAGATCAAGAGACAAATGGAAAACAGTATGATAACGAAAGTCTTAACTAATAAAACTGTATGTGATTTATTCAACAAAATAAAGAACTAAGGCATCATGCATGTACTATGAACAGTTTTACAATGCCACACAAACACACACAATTAACAACTGATCTTGGACAATACTCAACTTCCGTTGATAAATAAATAAGAGAAGAACTAGGACACACATGAAAATATTAACATATCCCATGGGTATATGAGAATATGTGCCAAACAGTAAGAACAAAGGAAAATTAAGTAAAATTCATAAGAATCTCTATCGTTAAATGGAAAGTCCGTCAAATTTGGCCTCATAGGAATGCAGTTGGACAATTTGCGTGAATTAGGATAACAGAGAAATGCCATTCGCCCATATTTTCTCGTCTGGGATGTAGTGTTTTCTCTCTTAATTGCCCGGAGTGACAGCTATTAATTGTATTTGCCCTTACATTAGCCCAAAAACTTTGAGAAATCAAGTAATGAAATTAGTCTACAAATATATCATTCAGAAAGATATTTACTGACATACATTCATACTTATGTACCTATGTGAACGTACATATTCACAGTTTGGGAAAAAATTTATATTAACGGACGAGAGAGAGAGAGAGAGAGAGAGAGAGAGAGAGAGAGAGAGAGAGAGAGAGAGAGAGAGAGAGAGAAACTTTGTACAGAAATTCGGAAGTGCCTGAAACAACAAATGCAAACACATGGAAATTTGGAGGGAAAGTTACTCCATAGCGAGCAACTGTTTGTGAATTTGTATTCCGACTTGGATGATTGAGGAGGGGAATTTAGTGGAGGTGAGGTGTGGGAGGAGGGAGAGGGAGAAGGAAGAATAAAGGGAAGTCAGGACTGCAATTTGCAAAGCAAATTCATCATAGTTACGTAAGAAAGCTGTGCTGTGTCATGAGGGAAAGTTTCTAAGTCAGTTTCTAGAGGATGCCATTTCTTGCAAACGTTAACAAAAATTTAATAAATGCATTGTTATAGAATAATGATATTTACATAAGGAAAAAAATTATACGTATACATTTATAAATCGATTGTATATAGAGACAAAAGTGTATGCATACAATTATTTAAATATACATATGGTATAAAGACTGATAATTATGATGAAGGAAACACTTCGTTGCTGCAAATAAAATTCCTTCGCCAAAGTAAGAAACGTATCACCTCATAGTTCAAAAATACAGAGAAAACCTTGGTGTTAAGTAACTCAAAAAGGAATTTGTGATATTATATATACTTATCTGCAGCATTGGTTTTGTCCTTTTTACCAATAGCTCTAGTTGTTAAAACATTTTAAGAACTGTCAAGGTTGAGTGACATACAGGATCATGTTGGTTTGGGAGTTGTGGTTTTCTAGCAATCTGATAATTCGTGTCTTTTTATCGCTTGTAATGCTGGTAAGTAATCTTTTATATAAGGTCAATGAATCAATCATGATTTCTTTGAATAACATTTTTGGCAAATATCTTCCAATAAATATACCTATTTAAAAAAAAGAAGTTTTCCTCACACAGTTGTTGTTTTCAAGTGATTTTTGTTTGGTCTATGGACGTTGTATCTCCCTGAACTGTGAAACTATCTGGACTCTTTATCCACTCGGAATAGAATAGATAAACATTTTTGTTCCATTCCCTTGGGGTTGGGATCCTCGCAGTTGTCCTGCTGTCGTAAGACAGATCAGATTGCACTCACTATCTGATGCATATTCCCTTTTATGGTAAAACTTTATAGTTACAACTTTTTATCTACAGCAAACATGTTAATATGTTTCGCTTTTATGAGATACAGATCAGATTTGCGTGATATTGCGAATCTCTCTCTCTCTCTCTCTCTCTCTCTCTCTCTCTCTCTCTCTCTCTCTCTCTCTCTCTCTCTCTCTATCTCTCCTTCTCTCTCCTCTCTCTCGCCTCTCTCTCTCCTATCTCTCTATCTCTCATCTCTCTCTCCTTTCGTACATACAACGGCAGTATTATCTTGATGATATCGTATGTTTACTACTCTTTCAGTATGGTCTTCTAGGATTTTGTTGGAAATATCTTTTTTATGCCCAGGATCATTATATAGAGCGGGAAATTTTTATGGATTGCGTGACTTTTATGAGACATAATCTTAAGAAGTGTTTATTTTTTGTGCTAGGTGGGGATTACTTATTCAGACAGAAAATAAAGTAAACTTAGTACAAACTTACAAAGATGCACACATACAGATAT
>NC_087210.1:14629903-14667403 GCF_015104395.2 Macrobrachium nipponense | reverse complement strand
AGAGAGAGAGACAGACCCACAGGTGCTATAAATTCGAAAAGTGCTTCATTATAAATTCCATGGAAAAAGCAAAGGTTTAATTAAAACTTCACGACAGATGTTTGGAGTGGAGAACATACAGATCTATAAGCATTTCAAAGTACACCATTACCATTGACGATATTATTACAATCTGTTGGGTTTTCAGTAGTCACAAAACGAGAAAAAGTGACTCGTAGTCAAAAGAAAAGCTCCAACACGCAAGCATCATATGAACTAAATAATAATAATAATAATAATAATAATAATAATAATAATAATAATAATAATAATAATAATAATAATAATAATAATAATAATATTGAAAAAGAAACCCACAAATTCAATTTGTAACTTGTTTTACGTTCTAAGTATTTACATTTAGTTTTACTGCACACTCGAGTACTTTCAGGCCCTTCTGTGGCCCATTCTCAAGAGATGTTTGGGATGTTAGCCTGGGTCAAGGCCCAGCAGTCTTCTGGAACTTCTCGTTGTGCTGTCATTTATGCGATGGCTGTTCTGGTTTTCTTGAGAGTTGCCAATCCCCTCTTGTCGCTCTGATATCCTGAGCTGATGGTCAATGGGATTCACCCTTGTGGTAAGGGTGTGGTCACCGAAAGTCTGTTGGGCAGGAAACCTAATCTCCAGGTCAGCAGGGTCAATCTTAGCTTCTTTTAATATCAAAGCTCGGCTTATGGGATCTTCTGAGGTAAACCTTTGTTTTCCTTCAATTACTTTAATCTCTCTGATAAGTGCACCTTCTACTACCCTCCTGTGACTAATTTTGCTGCTTTTGTATATAAGCCTACTGTTTTTTGAAATCCATCCTATGGTCATTTTCCCAACAATGTCTAGCTATAGCACTCCCCTGAGAGTTAAGACTGTAGCTGACTTCTATGTTCTTGTAGGCTCTAGTCCTTATTCTTTTTTTACTACCTGATTCCACCCACATATCTGTCTCCACAATTATTGCAATTGATTATGTATACCCCCGCTACATCATCTGTATTACTGTCTTCTCCTTCCAATTTATTTTTACATACTTTGTTTTTAAGGTATTATCAAAGGTATATACAAATTTATATTGACTTTCTTTCATTTTTGAAGTGATTTGTTTCATTTTAGGCATAAAAGGGAGGGCAACTATTTTCTTGTTTTCTTTATTCCATGTACTCTCTACACTCGCTCTGTAAATATTTTTTTCTAGCTTTGTTGAGTGCCCTTTTTTTTCTGAACCATTCCGGGTATGCTAATGCATCGAAGCTTTTATCGATGTATTTATTTCTTGCTCTATCTTGCAAGGGTCACACGTTCTCATTGCCCTAAGAAATAAACCTGTTAGAACCCCTATTTTTATATCATGACTATGAAAAGAGAAGAAATGAATATATGAGTTTGTATGTGTGGGCTTTCTATATGTGCTGAATTCATATCCTGTTTCTTTTTCTTTCTATGAGTATGTCTAAAAAGGGCAGTTTATTATTGTTACTTTTCTCTAAAGTGAACTGGATATTGTTATCAAACTTATTGAGCTCATCTAGAAAAGTTTCTATTTTATTTCCATCCCCTTGCAGAATAGCAAAAAATATCATCCACGTATCTCCACCATCCTTGCAGTATTAAGTTAGGGACATTCACATTAGGAACTAGATTAGTTTCGAAATATTCCATATAGATGTTAGCGAGTATAAGTGATAATGAGGACCCCATAGCTACTCCATATTTCTGTTTGTAAACTTGTCCCTCAAACGTGAAATAAGTATCACTGACACACAATTTAATCAACTCAAGGAAGACGCCTATTTCGATGTTTGGATTGAAAATACCCTCATTATGTTTAGTCTGAAGGAATTCTAATACTTTATCTAAGGGGGACATTGGTGAATAATGCTACATCAAAACTAACCATGTGTCCCTTTATATTCTTTTTCTTAACTTTGTCTATGAATCTACTGAATGTTTAATATGGGATTCTGAAAATATACCTAAGTATATTCCTAGTTCTCCAGCTAACCACACAGCTAAGTTTTTGTTAGGAGATTTCCTACTAGAAAAACAATAGGGCGTAGTGGGCAGCCCTCCTTGTGTATTTTGGGCTGCCATATATATATGCAATTTCAGGTAATTTACTTGAGAATAATTTATTGCATAGCATGTCCTTCCTTCCCATTACCTAGTCTACTGATTATTTTCTTCACATTCTGATTAAAGGTATTCTGAAGCTTTTGGATTGTTGGAGGATTCTCTATTTTAGCATAAGTAGTTTTTCATCATCTAGTAGCCTGTACATTTTAACCCTAATATTCTGAGCTATTCATGATGACAATACTAACCACCCCCTTTGTCAGCTTTCATAATTCTAATATCTTTGTAGCTTTTTAATCCCTTCAGAGCGATACTAAATCTCCTTGGCTAACATCTATATGGAATATTTCGAAACTAATCTAGTTCCTAATGTGAATGTCCCTAACTTAAAACTGCAAGGATGGTGAAGACACGTGGATGATATTTTTGCTATTCTGCAAGGGGATATTGGAAATAAAATAGAAACTTTTCTAGATGAGCTCAATAAGTTTGATAACAATATCCCAGTTCACTTTAGAGAAAAGTAACAATAATAAACTGCCCTTTTTAGACATACTCATAGAAAGAAAAGAAAACAGGATATGAATTCAGCACATATAGAAAGCCCACACATACAAAACTCATATATTCATTTCTTCTCTTTTCATAGTCATGATATAAAAATAGGGGTTCTAACAGGTTTATTTCTTAGGGCAATGAGAACGTGTGACCCTTGCAAGATAGAGCAAGAAATAAATTACATCGATAAAAGCTTCGATGCATTAGCATACCCGGAATGGTTCAGAAAAAAAGGGCACTCAACAAGCTAGAAAAATATTTTACAGAGCGAATGTAGAGAGTACATGGAATAAAGAAAACAAGAAAATAGTTGCCCTCCCTTTTATGCCTAAAATGAAACAAATCACTTCAAAAATGAAAGAAAGTCAATATAAATTTGTATATACCTTTGATAATACCTTAAAAAACAAAGTATGTAAAAATAAATTGGAAGGAGAAGACAGTAATACAGATGATGTAGCGGGGGTATAACATAATCAATTGCAATAATTGGGGAGACAGATATTGTGGGGGAATCAGGTAGGGGAATAAGGACTAGAGTCCAAGAACATAGAAGGGCAGTAACAGCTTAACTCTCAGGGAGTGCTATAGCTAGACATTGTTGGGAAAATGACCATAGGATGGATTTCAAAAAACAGTAGGCTTATATACAAAAGCAGCAAATTAGTCACGGGAGGGTAGTAGAAGGTGCACTTATCATAGAGATTAAAGTAATTGAAGGAAACAAAGGTTTTACCTCAGAAGATCCCATAAGCCGAGCTTTGATATTAAAGAAGCTAAGATTGACCCTGCTGACCTGGAGATTAGGTTTCCTGCCCAACAGACTTTCGGTGACCACACCCTTACCACAAGGGTGAATCCCATTGACCATCAGCTCAGGATATCAGAGCGACAAGAGGGGATTGGCAACTCCTTCAAGGAAAAACAAAACCAGGACAGCCATCGCATAAATGACAGCACAACGAGAAGAAGTTCCAGAAGACTGCTGGGCCTTGACCCAGGCTAACATCCCAAACATCTCTTGAGAATGGGCCACAGAAGGGCCTGAAAGTACTCGAGTGTGGAGTAAAAACTAAATGTAAATACTTAGAAGTAAACAAGTTACAAATTGAATTTGTGGGTTTCTTTTTCAATCTTCAGAAGAAAACTGAAAGAAGTTTTTGTTTTTAATAATAATAATAATAAATTAATCATATATACTATATATATATATATATATTATATAATATATATATATATATATATATATATATATATATATATATATATTATAATATATACTAAGAGCCGAGGGCCAGCATCTGCAATAAATGATTTGAAGTCACCAGTTCATGGGGAGAAAATATCGTTCTATGGTATGGCGCAGTTGGAGGGCTATTCTTCGAAATATGATTAGAAACTTTAGAGTTGGAGTGTGTTTCATTCTGTGCTCGATATCGTATTGTGTTCATGATATCTGGTTCGTTGAAATTTTGCTCGGTTCTAAAAAACTAAAACATTTATTCTAACTACAACTTTTACGCAACAGTTAGGTTTTCTGAACATGTTTGGAAAGTGGGGCAGATTAATGAAAATTTTATCGTGCTCACGGTATTCATGCTCCCTTGTAATGAAGGTAACTGAAGGAAACGGAGCAATTTCACTGTTGAAAGGGAGAGGTGAAGTGAGAATTTATTACTTTTCGTAAACCAAAGCTAAATATACAGTCATTATTCAGTATCATGAATATATCTTCACAAAATCCCCAAAAGCGGGAACACCGAACAATCAACGCTCATAACACAAACATTAAAGCAAAGACTTCGAGAAAGGAGGTTGTTTTGGTTCGTCAAATTGTCTTCAATATAATGGTACTTCAAGCAGTCATTTGGAAATAAGTAGGCATTCTGTTCTTGTTCTTTTTGTTACTTAAATCTTTTTATGTATGTTACAAAATAATTCTCCCGTTGTTTGACCTCCTTTTACGGCAAGCGATTTCTTCCTGCAAAACTGTACTTGTTTACCCTGTAAGGGTTTAGTGCCGTTAGTGTACCTCTTGCAGTGCGCTGTAGGCATTACGTCCCTTCGGCCTCTAGCTGCAATCTCTTACATTCCTTTTACTGTACCTTTATTCATATTCATAATCTGTTCCTTTCGTCTGACTTTCCACCATCGGCTAACAATTTCTTCGTAGTGCAAGTGCGAGGTTTTCCTCCTGTTACACCTTTCAAACCACCTCCAAGTCAATATCCCTTTCAGCTCTGATTAACCTCATAGGTCCCAATGTTTAGTCTTTGGCATAAATTCTACATTCTATTTTATTCTATTCTGTACATGTTTAATATTGTATGGATTCAGTAGTGTCAGTCTGCAATATTGTAAACAAAATCAGATAACTTCCTCTACAGACACTAACCCTCAACAGCAGGTAAATTGTTTATCTTAACGGAACGAGAAGTTTGAAGCCTCTTTTCTTTCTGACGGAGGAACAGAAACAACAGTAGTAGCAGAACCGGGCGTCTTGCTGCAAGCGTTACGAAAGGAAATCGTACAGGGATGAAACTTTTTGATGTTATGACGATTTTTTTTTCAGAAAAGAATGAGAAATGACAGGGATTTCATTAGGTTTTCTTTTTGAGAGAGAGAGAGAGAGAGAGAGAGAGAGAGAGAGAGAGAGTTTCCATCGCCAAAGATGTAAAGGTTCGTTACTGTATACTCGAAATGATAGTTATCAATTTATCAACTTTAATGTCCGACCGATAACAGCGAATGATCACGATCTATCTTCCCAGAAAAGAGGCAATCACAAGATCACTGACTTGATATTAATCCCCTGGAGAAGGATAATGGTAATGTAGATCCTCGCAGACCAGGATTAAATGAGCAAAGGGTGTCTATGCATACGAGATTAGAGGACCAAGACGAGAGCTTCTTGGCCTGAATATGCATCAGATCTAACCCTTCCCTTTGTCTTGCAGTTATCAAAGTATTCATTTACATGAGAGGAAATATATGCAATACACGTTTAGGGAAGGATACAGGGGTAGAAATTGGGCTTTCAAATGTAGTTGGAAAAAGATTAATCGATGAAAAATATTGGAATAATATCTGTCTAGATATCAGTCTATATGAATACTTTACTTCAAGGTTCAGGAAGTTAGGCTGTTCATTGAAAGGCCACCTGTTCAATCTGAGGTCACCCGGAGCTCTTTAGACCCATCAAGTATTTTTTGTATACTTGTGTTGGCTGATGTAGGAAATTGGGTATTTGGTATTCGGGTGACTGTTGGGGTTAACAGATAGGATGAAGGAATATATAGGATTAGTGTCCACGTGTCCCGTTTTCCTTGGTTTATCAGTTAAATTCTTTAATGTTTTAATTGCACTACTGTTTTAACTGATTAGTCTTAAAAATTAAAGATACGATTATGCTACCCAATTAACTTAACCGTTTACTTACTGATCGTATTTAACCAAAGTCTTCCATTGGAAATTTACCTTAATTAGTAAAAATACGACAAAGTTTAGCGTAATTCCATTGAAGTACAGATAAATACCAATATTACTGCTGGGGACGGTGTTAATGAACGTTAGGTACAGTAATCCTCTTACTGCTCATTAATACTAAAAAGATTGAAACTAATCAGTTACCTAATTAGTTAATAAGAATGGTTTGAATAAAACGCTGAATTTATAAATCCAATCTTCTTTGAGTTATCTCTAAAAGAAAACTATCGAGGTGCTATTTACCTGTCCGTCCGCACTTATTCAGTCCTCCCACATATCTTAAAAACTACTGAAGCTCGAGGACTGAAAATTGGTATGTTGATCATCCACCCTCCAACCATCAAACATATCAAATTGCAGCACTCTAGCCTAAGATGTTTTGATTTTATCAAACGTCAAAGTTAGCCATGGCCGTGCATCTGGGACCGCTGTAGGTGCCAACAGCACAAACCACCACCGAGCCGCGAATGAAAGTTTTATGAGCCACTGCTGAAAGTTTCATTGGCCATGGATATTTCGACTTAAATTGCCTCTCTATTACTCCATTCGTTTATTCTTCAACCGATAATTTTTCATTCTTTATTTCACAGTCATCACCAGAACTCTTACTAGATCTATAAGAAAGCTGCTCTCCCCTCAAATGCTCACATTGCTATGTTTCTGAGGTTAATCGTTTAATATTTCGTTATTAAAACGCTCGCGTGTGTGTACGTACTCACGCGCGTGGGGTGTGTGTATAATATATATATATCATATATATATATATATATATATATATATATATATTATATATATATTATATATATATATATTTGAAGACGAAAAAGGGGTAACACAATATATATATATATATATATATATATATATATATATATATATATATATATATATATATATATATATACATACATCTTTTTTTGTGTTATTCTCTTCAAATCATGTACTTTAATCCTGATTTCTGATATCTGTTCGACGATCCATTTCCTTTTGTGCACCATTTTTCCCTTGGCGTCATTTTTCGTTAAGTATTCTCTGATGAAATAAGTTTGTAACTGATGAAAAAAACAAAATACTGCAAATATCTCCCCACTCGGATTCCTGAGTGCTTTCCTCATTCGCAAATATGTAAGTGAAAAGGCAGCCTTGAGTCCTCCTGCGTGTCAAGTACCATTCATTTCATTTCATATATATATATATATATATATATATATATATATATATATATATATATATATATGTATGTATATGTATATGTATATATATATATAATATATATATATGTATGTATATATATATATATATATATATATATATATATATATATATATATGTATATATATATATATATATATATGAAATGAATGGTACTTGACACACAGGAGGACTCAAGGCTGCCTTTTCACTTACATATTTGCGAATGAGGAAAGCACTCAGGAATCCGAGTGGGGAGATATTTGCAGAATTTTTTTTTCATCAGTTACTAACTTATTTCATCAGAGGATACTTAACGAAAAGCAGCATCATAAACTTTGCTTCTATTTTTGGCCAGTTCTTTCATTTTTCTCTTTTCATTGATCTTTTCTCCAAATTTCTGTCCCCCCTTTTCATAATTCTCTTCCTTTTCTTCCTTCTACTTTCTATTTTTATGATGGAACCAGATTTCATCTGATTCAACGTTTGTATTTTCCTTTCCTTTCTCGTCTCTTCTTCCGATCTCTATTTTCCTTCATCAATTTCAAGTTGATGTTTATGCTTATTTTTTCTCATTTATGTTTTCCTCTATGGTTCCTTCGTCGCCATTTTCCTGCCTTTTTTCATTCATATGCTGCCTAATTTGACTTCAATGAGTTATGCTCCTCTTCTTGCAGGTTGACGGATTCATGAATCAGGAGTAATAATGGTCCGCTGAGATTCTTGGGCAGTTTCAGCGCAGTTTTTTTACGTCACATCTCGTATTTCCCGCAATTTTCCTCTACGCTAAATGTTCTCGTCTGGCATCGTCTTGAGTTCTTTTTTTACCACTTATATATATATATATATATATATATATATATATATATATATATATATATAGATATATATATATATATATATATAATTGTGAGTCAAAAACTACGTTTTAAAGTGTTAACAGAAGGAACACATGATTTCTTTAACCTCTACATATCTGTATATTTTGGTATTTACTTGCAGTGCACATAGCATTTGGAGGCAGAAGTAACTTTGGAAGACTGCCCGCTGTGAGATAGAAGACTCTTTTATGTTCCACAGCAAACATCTATGAAACTCACCATCCATTCTTCTCTTAGTTTCCTTATAGAACTGTTGAAGAGGAGAAACGACCCTGACCCTTTCTTGACACAAGAAACCTTTTCCGTCTGAATCTAGAAATTGCTTCTATTTTTTTCTTGGGAACGACCCAGAGAGAGAGAGAGAGAGAGAGAGAGAGAGAGAGAGAGAGAGAGAGAGAGAGAGAGAGAGATCTGAGTTGCATCAATCATGAATATTCCTATGCTCATTTATGAATTTAGTCTTCAAGCGAGTTATTCTGTACCATTCTCCTGTTCATAGATAAACAGATCTTGAAAAGAACGGATTTGTCTTATCGGATTGACACTTGTCGCTAGGTTTCAAAGGTTCTATTGCAATTTGAGATTTCAGGAACCTTCTCTTCAGTATTAACTTTTCATTGTGCGATTCGTCATGTTTCTTTTCATAGAAATCGTAAATGTTACGTTTTTTCTGGGATCGTTAGCAGTAGTGAAATCACTTTATCCTTGCCATGCATTGAGTTCTCATTTAATGAGATCAAAAGAAACAAAAAAGTTTTAATCATTTGCATTCCGTCATTAAAGGGTTAGATGCGTTGTTAATATTATTTGATAATTGCTCGCACTTGCCAACACGGAAACTGAGTAGGTGCTTATTGCATCTGTCATTTTTTCAGTTGATTCTTTTCATAATGATGCGTTGTGCAACTTATAATTGCAGAATTGGGCACAAGACCTCTTGGTCTCAAGAAGAAACTGGGATAGTATTTCAGAGGTGAGCAAAGCGTCACAGAATATACTGGCACATAATTTTGTCAGTCAGAAGAAAGAAGTGCGAGCAGTGAAAACGCTTTCGTAGTGGACAGTCTTATACGTTCAGGATATTATTGTCGCAAAGTATAGTGGCGATTTCAGGTTTGAAGTCAGAACATCAATAATATTATATGTCACCTTTTATAAAGTAAAAAAAAGACCTTGTTCCTTATTAAAAATGCTTAGTACTAAGTAGACCCATATGCATAAAAACCATCGGAAACTAACGCATATAAAGTAGGCTTTGAGCTTCCTAGAAACTGTGATATAATTTTTTAAGAATAAAACGAAAATTTTGCATTTATTATTGTTGATTTCTCTAGACAATTTCGAGCGATACCTAATTGCTCAGGTATCGAGTAATTCGTGGAATTATTGGAAATGAAATTACCTGTAATAAAACATAATGGTAGTAAAAAACATCTCAAATGAGGTCAGAGCTGTTCTTAGGTTCATGAAACTGCTGAAAATTTATAAAAAATCGTCGGAAACTAACGTGGGATGGGAAAAATATAATACCGCAAGTTTTGAATGAATGCCGGTAAGAAGAATGGATGAGAAATGGAAAGAAAAGAGAAAGTGAAGCGAAAATCAAATTCCACAAGAAAAGTGCCATCAGCTATTAATATTAGATTGACTAGAGGCGATTACCTCACTTGTGAGCTGGTCATTGTTTATGAGTATTTTGTATACAAAGTATCAGTTCAACACAGAAGTGACTTTATTCGATCTATATTTATTATGAAGACTAACTGAAGCTTCAGATTCGTTTACTTTCTTCATATGTACTTTGCATACATATGTTTTGTTAAATCCTAATGGAACAATGGCAGTTTCCACCTTTTGAATAGTTGTTCATCTTCCAGAAGAAATTTAATAAACAATTTCATGATTTGGTAGATAATTCCAATAATACTTTCCTTGTAACTGCGAAAGGGAAGGAAGAGAATAAAAAAAGCGGTTAAAAAGTTATTCCATGATTTGTTAATAAATAACCTTTTAATTAACAATACATTACCAATATCAGCAACTTCCACTACAAAACATTTTCACAAAAGTCAGCTCCCTCACATTCATAAAATTTCAAATCATTAAAGAATTATTTATTCTTTATAATGAACGTTTTTTTTCTTCATCCAGAACGTTACCCTAATCACACTTTTAAAGTATGGAAAAAATTAATGCTGAGAGCTTCTCAATTCACGGAGAGAGAGAGAGAGAGAGAGAGAGAGAGAGAGAGCTGCTATTTGCCATTATTCCCAAGAAACCCTTCAGGAGTCTGAATGTCCCTTTATTGCCGATTCTTTTCCATTGGGTCTCTTGACCGCGTCTCTTTCGTCTTGATTTGGTCTGATGATTCCACTTCTGCAATGCGAGAGCTCAATAAATTTGTGGGCTCCTGTGACCTTCACCTTGTGGCTATAGAGAAGGTGAATTGGTACTTGAAGCCGTGTAGGAGTTCTGAAATTTATTAGGAAATTATTAATCATTTCTCGCCTCAAACATTTAAGTCACAGCTCGAGCCTAAACTGATTTTATGTGATTTCAGGTACATGGTTCAATACATGCACACTTCTTCTCATACATACACACACACACAATATATATATGTGTATATATATATATATATATATATATATATACATATGTGTATATATATATATTATATATATATATAATATATATATATATTATAATATATATATATATATATATATATTATACGCTCAGTAGTTGGGCGGGTTTTCGGAAATCTTAGCTTAATAATGGGTAATATTGCCAAGACCAGGAAGACCATTCTTAATTAAAAGAGCTCTCGAGGTATAAAACCTCATCATCCTAGTCCCGAAAGCTCGTTTAATAAAGAATGCTCTTCCTGGTCTTGACAATGATATTTATTATTAAGCTATATATATATATATATATATATATATATATATATATATATATATATATATATTAATTGGAAGTTGATAAAGATAAATTCGCTCCCCACCCTCATTTATAATTAATTTATAATTCAGGGTTTGTCTTACTTGTATTCCCTATACTATAAAAAAAAAAAACTTTCTGATAAATTTGCAAAGAATTCAGATAGTCTCTCCCTTGTCTCATCCCATTATCCACTTCTGGTTCAGTCCATCTTCTGATTCTTTATGTTTTACCATATTCATCACTATCCTAATATCCATCTTTTTTAATGTGCGACTAATCATGGTCAAATACAGAGGAAAACTATTGGAGACAAGAATTAAATAATGGATCTAAGGGATTTCAATATGAGTTGATGTTGTGCAGAAAAAAGAAACTTACTAGTGTTATTATTGCAGTACATTAGGGTATTTACTGTGACAAAAGTGAATGGACTGGATATGGAGGGCTGAGGGACATGGAATAACTGTACTTCAGTAGTGCTAAGAAACTAAAGAGTTCAGGAAAGAGTAGAGCACTTCTGGTGAAAGGAAGACTATGCGGATGAATGGGAAAGTACACCTGCATTGTCCAAGGACCTGATATGTAAAACTGAGTGTGGTGTGACTAGAAGTTGTGAAAGTAAGAGTATACAAAATTATAATAGTGGAAAGAAAGAAAATGAATGAGTTTCTTGGACTGTCTGCATTGATGGAGAACCTGGCGGAGTAGCTTCACGTTTATGGTTTCAGGATTAAATTAAAACTGATAGCTTCTTGTGGAAATATTTGAAATGGGCTTTAAATTTTAAAATGATTATCTTTCAGAGGAGGATATTCATGGATATACTCGAGGAAATGAAAACGATGAGAAAATGTGTTATGTTTTACTACAGATTATATGGAATAGCAAGTTGATGAATGTTACGATGTGAAGAGGAGGGACTAAAGGAATATATGATATTTGAATAGTTCATGTGAAGAGTAGAATAAGTAGAAGTGTGAATTGGAAAAGAAGAGTAAAAAATGTTGGTATAAAATCACAAAGAGCTAGAAGATTTAAGAGCACATGAACCATGGTTAATGGCAATAAAGCCGCAGTAGTTAATTAGGCAAATCAATACACAAAACTGTCTCAGAAGCCATTCGAAACAATAAATGGAAGAATGGAATCGAAATGCAGATTAGATATGTTGTTTGTTTTGGTTTAATCTGCCTATCTTGCATTCTACCTATGGCAATGTTGTCTTTATTTGAATAATGGAACCTTGTCGGAGTAACTTGGTTTCTTATTCATTTGCAAAGAATCGTCTTCTCTACTTCAGTCTGTCTGTACTCTCTACTCTCTCACAGTCTTAACGAGTCATAATAATATTCAAACTTATCACTTGAGACGGTTATCTCCTTTATGCGTCTCTTTCATTTCTATCCTATCTTTTCGGTCTCTTTCTCCTCCCGCTTCCAACTTGCTAATGTAATTTTGTTGTTGTCTGAAGCCCAGACTATTATTTTCTCTTGCATAACGTGCCCATCCTTGAAGTTCACTTTGGAATCATTCTTAGTTTATTTACACTACCTTACTTTTATATCAGTGTGAAAAAATATCTTACAACGGATGTCCATTTCATCTCATTTACTTAACATTTCCTTCCTCAAAACGTAAGACGCCTCTCTTTAAAAAGGGTGATTTCGAGATGGAAGCCATTTGCTCGATTCCAAATGTCAAGATGGTTCACATCTTTTAAATGGCGGTTCAGTAACATCTTTTAAATGGCAGCTCTTACTGAACCGAATCACCTACGAGTATTTTTCAAGATCAACACTCCTCATATTATTAGTGTACAAATGTGGAAGCACAATTAAAAGAGACTCACACTTAGGAATACAAAGGATCAATTTGAAAAAACATTACGGACCAAATTTGAGAATATTAGGAATCGATAGCCGGACTCGTCACAAAGTCTATCTTGAATGAGGAAAGGCATTTGTGAGTATAGCAACTCATAAAAACACTTCATCAACTACCCTCTTAAGTAGCAACCAAATGAAATGCAATCTTAGCAATGGATTCCTTAGTTCTCCTGGAACAGAGTATTTTTATATTCAGTTGATTGTATAAATTTCATTAGTCGATAAAATGAATATGTTTTAGATTCAATATTAGCCACTTATGATATCATTTTTTTGTTCTACCTTAATTCGTAAGATATACTAAAATATTGAGGTTGGAATATATTCAGAAAGTCCAAAATGATATTTGGCCGAGATGATCCTCAGTTTAAGTCCATAAATCTAGCGTTAGATATCACGTAGGTCCTGAGAATACGCATGAAATACTTGACATATCTTACGATCACTTTTATATTTTCTTCAGCAGCGCTTTGCGTATAATATATATTACCAGAATGTACTTGCTTCCAAAAACCAACATGATAAAGATGCATTTCTATCTCCCTGATGCATTTTATTCAGTTTCTATTAAGGTTGAAATTAAACAGCCGTGTCTTCTGTCTTTCCTGACATTACTGATATAATCGCAGTTCTCAACCTGCTTCCAACTTCACATCATGAAAGTTGACACACAATTAATTACTTGTCACCCTCTTTCCAGTTTACACTAAAATTCTACAACTAGCAGATAATTCTACACGTTCATACTTTTGGGTTTAAAGTTACCTATCTGCTATCTGTTCAGTTTCAACGCTGAATGACCTCGTAGGTTCCAGTGCTTGGCCTTTGGCCTAAATTCTCTATTCAATTCAATTCAACTCGATTAACAACCTTCTAATTAACTACAGAACTCTAAATCAATGCAATTTTTTCTCCTTTATGAACCTGCTTCATTCAATAAGAATTAGTCGCTAGTTTTGGTTCAGCGAAGATTAAAAGCAAATAGTATAATAAATCCTGTTTTTCAAAGTTCCGATTCAAGTACTCAGTCACTACATATGAATAGGAACTGACCATGTATCATTTAAGTGAATGTATATTGCAGGAAGCATTAATCATTAATAGGCTAAAATTTGAATTAGTAATTGGCCATAAAACATTAAATTAATTTACTCAATGATTTTTTGTGTGTGTTTTTCATGTGTATAAAAGTAAATGATAGAGAGGCAGTGAGTATCAAATTCCATAGAGCAGCAAGAATTGAGTAATACATACATATTGACAGATGGTCACACTACCAAGAAAGGAGTAAAAATCAGCAGTTAAAGCAATTGCGCTACACACACACACACACACACACACACACACACACACACACACACACACATATATATATATATATATATATATATATTATGTATATATATATATATATATATATATATATATATATATATATATATATATATATATATATATATATATATATATATGTATAATATATGTGTGTATGTGTGTACGTATATATATATATATATATATATATATATATATATATATATATATATATATATATATATATATATATATATAGATGCATAAAAACAAACGATGATTGTCTTCCTAAACAGACCTCATATTTAAAAAAATAAAAATATACTGGTTATTAATGGAAATGCTATTTTTATCTGATTGATGTCTTCATCAGAAGAGGTCATTAAGACGGAAAATCTAGTTACCTTACATAAACCAGCCTTATCCATTCAATAATAGTAATAATAAAGAATAAGAGAGCAAAAAGAGCAATGCTTTAACCTTGTTATTTACTGCTATAAAGCACCGCAAGGATTACTGATATATGATATTCATATTATGAAATGGAAAATAGTGGTCTGACTGTTATTACTGCGCGCTCGATTGTGGGATAGATTTTCTCTAACTGAACGGAAATTTCTACCATGCATCATTAAGTGTGTGTGTTTGAGAGAGAGAGAGAGAGAGAGAGAGAGAGAGAGAGAGAGAGAGAGAGAGAGAGAGAGAGAGTTTTGATAGGAGTTTCAGAGCTAAGCTGATATCCATTGAGAGTTTCATGCGAATCGGTTATTTCTGTTTGAAGGCTCTACATAAATATTTACCCTGAAGATGTTACTGTCATCATGGCACAAAATATAGAATCTTAGAGAGCGCATACCTTTGTCAGTATCCAATAGCCATGAAAACATTGCTTCTATCGATCAGAAATTTTTAATATTCGTCATCAAAGTCAGATCTTACATGTTCCCAGGAGACGTAACACCCAGACATTTTTTTCTCCCTAAAAGTAATTGCCATATTCCAATATCTATGATGTCATTTCTCTTTACCTTAAATGAGATTATCTTAAAACCTCACCCATATCTTTTGTGTAATCTTGTTTACAGACAGACAAACAAACAGACAGAGAGAGGGGCAAGCAAAGCAACCCAACACCGATACCTCCTTGACGGATGTATTTGCTTGCAAAGTGGAACCAGTGACATGTTGGGTTGGAAAGAGCGATGAAAGAGGAAAGAAAAAGAGAGAGCAAGAGTCATATATGAAAAAAGGGAAGTGAAGGCAATTGTTGGCAAAAGGGTTAGGGAGGGAAAAGGGAGTCTCGCGAACGTCGCATTAAATGGCAAGTTTAAAAGCAATTGTGAATGACATTCTAGTTTTGTTCTGTGAATGGTCGTGTCACAATTGTCTGCCTTTTTTCTCTCCGGTTTGAATCATTGGTGCTGCCCCATTGTCCCTCTCTCCTGGGTATATTTATATTCCAGTGTTCTCTTTCTCTCTCTCACTCACTCTCTCTCTCTCTCTCTCTCTCTCTCTCTCTCTCACACATATTTTTGTTGCAGGCGATCACCTTTGTGGAACTGACTTCTTTGATACTGACTGTTTCATATTGTTTCTTCAAAATCCTGGATAAGAACACACAGTCGAGGTGTGGTTTTCATTTATTTCACTTCTCACTTGCCTGTGTCGCAGGCTTTATTTAAGCAAGAACTAAGGCATAGTAACAGCCTTCATTCTGTTTATACCCCCAAGAGGACGTAAGTTTGGGATGCAGTGGGTGTGGTTGCCGTTACTTTAATTTATAATGCTTAGCTTACTAGGGGGTGCTTCATTATTTAAATTATATGTAGATATAATGATATTGCATAGCGTGGTTTCATTACAGTATTAGTCTGATATTTTACTTCTAATTCTTATATTGCTACTAAAATTATTAATTTCTTCGTCTGTGGTGTTTGGGAGGCGCTTTTTTTTGGCGATGACCTTTAACTTGTCTCCCGTCCTTGTGGCGGTAAGAGGGTATGGGTATGGGTATGGCCCTTCTCCTTCCACCTGGATTCTTTACGTTTAGCGTTTGCTTGTTCGTTGTTATATGCAGCCTGGACTTTGATAACCAGCTTCTGTTATTGTCATGTCCCGATATGTATTGTATTTTTACTTTATTCCGGTGTTGTCTATCAGTTCATATAATGAAGGTTGCTTGTCGTGTTTGTCTGTTGAGTGTTGAAAGACGGCTCCAGTGTTTCTGTGATCAATAATCTTCGTTTATGTGTAGTTGATGTAAGTTTTCACTGAAAGGGTTGCATTCGTCCTCAGGCCCAATAAATTCGTGAACCACTTTTGTTATCATCTCCAATAGATTGGGCTTGTGATATACCTGTATGTTTATGTTGGTGTAGGGGGCTCGTGGCTTGACTTCCTTCTTAATCATTTTCTTGATGATGCTCCTGTTGTTGTATTCGTTGTTAAAATTAGTCTAGTAATATATTGCTATCTGTTGTCCTATATCCTTGTTATGTTGTTTAGTTGCGTTGTTTTGTTTTTGGAAAAAGCTTGTGTATTTCTGATTGTATCAGTTTATCTTCAACGAATGCAACAACAGCATCATCAAGCGTTCCGTCAATTTGCTTTCACATCCATGGGAGATAAATAATTGTTAGTGACTGAAAAGGAAGCGAAAAATAAGTGGATGCAAATAGTATCTTCTCATATATAATATATATATATATATATATATATATATATATATATATATATATATATATATATATTTTTATATGTTTACCTGTAATGAAGGTTCAAGTGTCTGGCTGTTGTGAGGTACTCATTTGATTATTGGTAAGTGTAGAAACCAGATACTTGGCACTTCATCACAATATATATATATATATATATATATATATATATATATATATATATATATATATATATATATATATATATATATATATATATATATATATCTGCGAAGAAGTGCCAAGTATCTGGTTTCTACACTTACATATAATTAAATGAGTACCTCACAACAGCCAGACACATGAACCTTCATCACAGGTAAAATACGACTGAATACTGTAAAGGCAACAGTGATCCCTTAAACAACTTACCAGTATTGCAGATAATCAGACTAAGTTCATTAAAACAGGCGTGAGGTATTCTTATATATAATTACATTAATTAAAGGGCATCACTCCATCAACAACTTTAAACCTTTAAATATTTCCCTGGTTTCAAAAGTCTAAGTTCTACCCTGGTTCTAACTCACTTCAACTGAATTGAAGGAAAACAGCTCAATTACCACTCTGTTTCTATCTAAACATTATTATAATGGTGAAAGAGAAAACACTTATAAAAATTTTAAATACAAAAATTTATTATTAAACTCAAAAATTTTAAGTGAAATTCACAATCTCAGGGAAATTGACTGTTACTTGAAAACAACACCAAAGTTTAATTAATTCTTGAATTAACTAAGTAAAATTAAATCAAAATTAATTTATCACAAAATTCAAGAAAATAGATTAATCAATCGAAATTCAAAAGTGTTAGGCAATAACTAAAATTTGGAAATTAATTCACAAGTGCTAAACGACAATGAAACTTGAATAGAATTCTAAGTAAATGCAAAATAATTCACAAGTGTTAAATTCAATTAAATGTGCAACGATTAATTAATGAAAACAATTAAGTCAATCAAATTGTGAATGCAAATGAAAACACAGAAAAAGGTGGAAAATACCAAAATTGCACAATGCACTAATCACTCAGAACATAGATATATATAAAAAAACACTCTTCACTAAGAACAAATGGACAAATGCACAAAAAATCACTTCAATAAGAAAATTGGATTAATGGACAAAAAAAATCACTTCAAATGAAACAAAAATCACTGCAAATGAAACAAACACCAAACATAAAAATTTGTGTAAAAAATTAAATTATCATCAAACCACTTTAATTATTAGTTGCAACAAATAAACCTTGTAATAACTAATAACACATTACCTTAGTACCAATTGTTTCTGCTGCAGCTAGTTCCAAAATTTCACCACACAATTCACAATATCTCAAAAAAGAAAAGGCGCCGTTAGACACTTGTACAATGTTTGTTCAGATTCTTCAATAAGCACGTAATAATACTAAATAACTCTAAGAAATATCAAATCTGAAATTTATATAAGTGACCAACAACTACGTATATAAAATCTTTATGTTAATTTTAAGATCAAATATGGTGCGAAGAGAGAGATGATTACGCCCCGAGGTCTTAAGTCGGAATGAATCTTCCTTTCTTACAGAAGCTGAACTGTGGATTTCGTCACACAAAACGTTTTGGGGCCAAGAGACAGTTACTTTCATAAAAATTCTCTTTCAAAACAATATCTAAAGAGAAATTGAAATTACTATCGTAAATAACATTTATTATTACGAGATTTAAGACAATAAAAGTATTTTAATATGAAAGGAATAATCACTTCTAACGAAAGCAAATCTAAATGACGTCACTTCCCAAAGATGTTGTATGCTTAAACAGAAGGTTCTAGAACGATCTTACGAAAAGATGATGCAACACCATAGGAACATGGTGAAATTTCCACATGACTTCTCGGGAAAGACGTTCACGTTTGAAACCAGACTCGAGTGAGTAAGATTGACAGGATTCCAAAACAAAATGGAGACTTTGAGTTCCCCTTATCTCAAGCGATGACAAGTTATGAAAACAAAACGGAAACTTGATGACGAGCATGCCTTGCGGCTAATGTACAATGCAAAAATTTCTCTCACATTCTACGTTATGTTAACTTTTAAATTATGTTATGCGAAATCTGAACATACATTTTTAGAACATCCAGTAACTCTAAGCTAAATAGGGAATCTGAAAATGTTGCAAACACTTTTCCAACATTTTATGGTTATAGAGAGGAAATGTGCGTTACGAAAGTACAGTATATAATAATAATACACACACACACACACACTACAATACATATATATATATATATATATATATATATATATATATATATATATATATATATATATGTGTGTGTGTGTGTGTGTGTGTGTGTGTGTGTGTGTATTATTATTATATACTGTACTTTCGTAACGCACATTTCCTCTCTATAACCATAAAATGTTGGAAAAGTGTTTGCAACATTTTCAGATTCCCTATTTAGCTTAGAGTTACTGGATGTTCTAAAAATGTATGTTCAGATTTCGCATAACATAATTTAAAAGTTAACATAACGTAGAATGTGAAAAAAAAAGAGAAATCTAGCTATCCATTTTCTCTCTGAGGGGGATTTTACTGAATGTACTAATGTACTGACGGCCTGAGATGAAGTGAAACGAAATATATATATTATATATATATATATATATATATTATATATATATATATATAATATATATATATAAATAATATTTATATATATGTATATATATATATATATGATATAATATATAATATATAGTATATAAATATTATAATATATTATATATATTTATATATATATATATATATATAGATATATATTATATATATATATCTATATATAGATCTATATATTATATATATATATTATTTATATATAATATATATATATATAATTAGAATATATAATATATATATTATTTTATTAAATTTTTTTAAAATTTTACAATTTATATATACTATAAAATAATATTTATAATTAAATAATATTAATTAATTATATATAAAGATATTTCGTTTCACTTCATCTCAGGCCGTCAGTACATTAGTACATTCAGTAAAATCCCCCTCAGAGAGAAAATGGATAGCTAGATAAATAGATAGATATTTAGATGGGTAGATTGAATATAGATGGATGAATATATAACTGGATAGATAGACAAGGAGATTTTGTCTGCAAAGGGATATTATTATTATTATTATTAGATGAAACCTAATCACATGGGACAAGGCACATGGGCCATTGGGTTGAATTGCAAGCTTCCAAAGAGTGTTGGTTTCAACCTCCCACCGCAGACCCCAACACATCTAGAGATTATTCATCGACCTTGGGGGAGGCACGAACTGTCAACATTTAAACGGCATGCCACGACGTCAGCCACTATTACCAGGGAACATGTAAATCGGCATCGGAGGAAAAGACCGAAAGAGGAAATGATACCAAACGATTTCAATCAACCTCCCTTTCCGAGCCCATAAAGCCGTTACCAGAGGCCCATTTTGGCCGAATCATATGATCGTAAGTTTGTGAAGACCTAATCATAGGTCATTCTTCGCCGAGGGGAAACAGTGGAGGGATGAGATTGGACCTGTTCAATTAGACCATCCCGATATACAGCTTTCGTTATTATCGTTCCATTACGCGGAGATGTAATATAATTTTGGCTTAATGTTATTAATCAAAGCTTGGCTGTGGTTTTTGTTAACATGGTAAAGATTCTGAACTATGCTTGTAAATTGAGTAATTAAACTATATATATATATATATATATATATATATATATATATATATATATATATATATATATATATATATACATATATATATATATATATATATATATATATATATATATATATATATATATATATATATAGAATTATTCTGATTTTATACTTTCTCATAACATTCTCTCTCTCTCTCTCTCTGTCTCTCTCTCTCTCTCTCTCTCTCTCTCTCTCTCTTTCTAGCGATAGCTCAGTTTCATACCATTTTTTTCTTGACTTTGATTCCTGTTTCTTTCATTCATATTCGAATTTATTCACTCTTTTTGGGATCTCTATCAAGGTCACTATCTGTGTTTTTCATCCCTCAATCTCTTAAATCGCAAAACTCCAAAAATATATTGAATCGGAAGAGTTAGAATTCGACTCAAACATAGGATATGTTTTAGTGTTGTTCGGTTTTCATATTACGCAATTCACTGAAAAGTTCATCAGTTTCTTTGACAGTGGAAACGTTTGCCGGTGGATGTTTTCCTTTTATCTCTTTTTTTCGCGAATGAGGTCGGGAAAAGGACAAAGAACATTTACGATGGTGGATCATGTAGGAATGATATTTATTTCTGGCAAAAAGCAATGTATAGCGAGCTGGAAGTTTATATAGCAGTTTATGAAGACGCGCAAACATGCACTAACATAATTACGCTTCACTAGAAATAAACCTCTTAACTATGAACAACAAATAACCGAGCACAATAGCAGAAAATGAAAAAAAGACACTATCAAGCGAAGTAAAACAAATTAACTAAGCACAATGGTAGAAAATAATAAAACAAAAACATATTATCAGGAGAAATAAAACAAATTAACTAAGCACAATTGCAGAAAATAATTTTGAAAATTATCAGGAGAAATAAAACGAATTAACTCAGCACAATGGCAGAAAATAATAATAAAAAAAACTTTTTCAGGAGAAATAAAACAACGTAGGTATTCTTAAGGTTTAGCTGGGAAGAAAAAAATGAGGATATTATTTATTAATAATTAAAAGTGGCAATTGGTTTGTTTTGTTCATTCAAAAAGGGAAAAATAGATTACTTTAGACCGCGGTTTGGAAAATGAGAGCAAAATAAGACTCTAAAAGTCATGGCTTAAGTAGAGGAAGATTATGAGTGACTCAGTCGTCACTAAAAGCGAAAGAAAACCTATAGCGGGAGGGAGAAAGGAAAAATGAATTTCTAATTGTATATGGGTGCTGTGTGCGCTTGTGTGCGTGGGAGTTAACTGGGACTGCCCCTCCACACATATAGACTATCATATATATATATATATAATATATATATATATATATATGTATCAATTATATATTATATATATATATATATATATTATATATATATATATATATATATATATATATATATATGCTGCATCAGAAATATATTTATTTACACAATACACATCACTTAAAATCTGAAAAAAACTGTTTGGACCCGTCAGTGAAAGTGCTCTCTCTCTCTCTCTCTCTCTCTCTCTCTTCTATCCTCTCCTTTCTTTCCTGACTTTTTTTTTTTCCGTACCACTTTTCATGCTTGGGTCTATGGAACGATGAATTGCGAATTTAAACTTATGATAAATTACGATAGAAAAGAAATAAAATGAGATCCCGAAGTAGATGGGGAATAATAATTCAATTTGACAAATGAAGAATTGTGAGTAGTAAATGAAATGAGAATGAGGGACAAAGGATCAGATTAAAGAACTCATGCATGTTGGTTTGAGGAAAATGCACACAAATTTTCTTACAAAAAAAGGGCTCAACAGTCATCATTTTTGTAGGAAGCAAACGTTCAGGTGAATTCGTAGATTGTCATTGGGTATCTCAGTGACTTCGATTGAATGGCAAGAAGGAATGTAACTTTTAATTTGCCTTGGCATTTTTTGCCAAACTCTATGCGAACCTAAATATTGATCAAAACGCATATACTCTCGGGGTTTTGAAGCTAGCGAGGATTGTTGAGGGAATAAGGATGCCATACAAACTAAAGTGGTAAATCAGTTGAAGTTTTGGAAATAAGACAGTTTTCATTAATTTTCGATTTGGTAAACTAGAGTTGTATATCAGTGAAGTATTAGAAATAAGGTAGTTTTCTTAAGTTATTAGACAGGGCATGGAGACCGAAATCTTTCTGTAAAACTGAAAACTACTTCTTTCGGTTTTTCATAAAAAAATAATTATAAAAAAAAACAGCCGATTGTTTCAACAAAAGAGGACGAGCATCACCTCGGGACAATACATCAGAAAAAAAACGAAAAATGAAAATGGAAAAGAAACAGTTGTTTCAGCAGCACGATAAAAATGATATGACTGATGGAAAACAAAAACATTTCGTTGTAGGAACGAGAATACAAAAGGGAGGAAATAAGGAACAAAGGGAACATGAACTAATACAAAAAGCGGATCACCTATAGTGTACTCTCATATATATACGACTCGAGAGGAACCATTGTTCGAAAACTGGAAAGGTTTGTGTGTAAATGTTATAATATATATATATATTATATATATATCATATATAGATATATATATGTATATTATATATATATATATATATATATATATATATATATATATATATATATTATATATACCCTAACCTTTGTCCTCTATCGGAGACCAACACTTAAGCATAAGTATGTATATATATATATAATATATATATATATATATATATATATATATATATATATATATATATATACTTATGCTTAAGTGTTGGTCTCCGATAGAGGACAAAGGTTAGGGTACTAAAAGTTCAACAAGTGAATTGGAGACTACATATTTTATAAATAGCTTGTAAGACAATGCGATAATACAATACATTTCTCAGTTTCCCTAAAAATTTGTTGAACACATTATTATTACTTTAATTATTATTATTATTATTATTATTATTATTATTATTATTATTAATTCAGTAGATGAAACCTATTCGCATGGAACAAGCCCACAGGGGCCATTGACTTAAATTCAAGCTTCCAAAGAATGTTGATGTCAACCTCCCACTGTGGCAGTAACTGATCATGATACAAAGCCAGTGATTTTTCATCTCCCTGGGAGAGGCGCGAACCCGCGACATCTGAGAGGCATGTCAGGAAACACGCTTCTGATTGACAGAATATTGAAAAATGAATACTGTAGTATGACAAAGGAATGGTGAAGTGACAAAATATACGGAGGCATAACTAAATCATTAAGAAGTGGTGATGTCATGAGCTAAATATATAAATGTAGTCTCAAACTCATATAGTTGAACTTATAGCAAAAGTAGTGTGTTAGTACCCCAGCCTACTATGTCCAGACGGTGTGTGTTTTTGTTTGTGTTGGTTTTTGTGAGTGCGGGTGTATGTGTGAGTAATTTGATGCCAACACTTACATGAATACCAACACCAAAATTACCAAAAATTACAGCAAAAATGTTGATAAATATAATGATAGTGAAAATAAAAAGATAAATTTAAAAAGGAAAAAATAAACACTTCGGAGTGCCAGGTAATAAAAATTTCTGCACTATAGCAATAAGGAATTCACTCCAAATGTTTTGTAACTTACAAGGAACCAAAGAGTACCAAAGAGTTCTTCCACGTGACTCGCCATGTAGGAGGAACGACGTTCAATTGAGGAGAAAGATGAGAAGGGAGAAGGAACGAAGTGGGGGCTAGAAGCGACAGAGCAGAGCTGAAAACGATTCAATAATGTCCCCCTGATGTGACCTTCTGGCGTTTGTTCTGGAGGGTTTTAAAGATACTGCAGTGACGGTGTCGGGGAAATGATTGATTTCAGTGGATAAAACAGGAAGGGTAGTACAAAGGAGAACAGCAGTGTCAGAGGGTATGATGAATGAGTTACATTTTATACATTTGAATTGCTCTATATATCTATCTATCTATCTATCAATATAATAATATATATATATAATATATATATATAGAATATATAATATATATTTATATCATATATATTTATAATATATATATATCATATATAATATTAAAAAAAAAAAATATAATTATATATATAAATATATATATATATATATAATATATAATATATAAATATATATATACAATAATATATATATATATAATATTATATATATATATATAGATTTATATATATATATATTTATTTATATATATGAGATATATATATATATATATATATATATATATATATCTAGATAAAGCAATTTCTGCATGGCTGGGTGTGCTTGTTTGCTATGCACGCCTAGATTATGAAAACTAGGGCTGCCAAATTTTTACCATAGACTTCCCTCTCCCCCAAGGAAGATTTTAGTCATAATCCAAAATTCAAGGACTGTTTCTAAGGGGGTCATAACCGCTCTTTTTCATACCCACTCATTTTTTTACAACTTTCGGAGTCGCAGGTAGGGATACCAAATTTTTACCATAGGCTCTCCTCCCCAAGGAAGGTTTTGGTCAAAATCCGAAATTTGAGGGCCTTTTCTAAAGGGGGTCAGAACCACTCTTTTTCATACCCTCTCTTACTTTCGGGGTTGGCATCTACGTAGAAGTGTTCCTATAGGTACAAAAAAGCTTCCCACAATATGGGGGCCATAAGGCACCCTCAGTAGTAATGCCCCACCCCCCCAACCTTCCCCGCCCCGCTGGGAATGGGGGCTCGAGGGTTTCCCACAGTAATATGGGGCGGGAGGCCTACATCCTTTCGACTTACCTACAAGAGGAGAGGGGCGCTATAGCCTCCATACCCCGACATTGATAGCATTGCCATTCCCATTTTCTATATGTTTTTCTGAATATGAGATTTCTATCCTTATATACCTCAGTGTTTTCGTTTACGAGCGTGTCTTGCTCTTAATATAGGTTCGGATGTCTGAAATTCCGGATAAATGGAGTATTAAGATAGTCTCCTTTGTCGCTGTTAGATAAGCTGAATGACAATATATATATATATATATATATATATATATATATATATATATATATATATATATATATATATATATATATAAAGAGTACCAAAATAAGGTACAGTTATTGTAGGCTGGCTGAAAAAAAAAAAATCTAGTCGCAAGCAGCCAGTTCGGTTAAGTCATTAACTCGACAAGGAAACTAATCTTCTTAAAGATTTAAATTCTTACATTTGTCACTTCTGCAAAATTTAATTTTTAAGGTAAATGAAATAGTATGGCCTTTGATGGTTGCAGAAATGTGTATCCAGTATTAATCGCCAAATCACACGCACGGTAAACCAAAACTTCCACGCCTTAACCCCAAAACAAACATGCTATAAGGGTCAAACTGGGCCAATAAATGCGTCGGCAACACTGGTCGAGAGGAGAGAGAGAGAGAGAGAGAGAGAGAGAGAGAGAGAGGGGGGGGGGGGGGATAAATCTCAAAGAAGCTGGAAAAATACAGCGAACATCAGCCAAACAATTAAATTCCATAGGGGAAAAACAATGAAGCAAAGAGTTTTTGTCGCGCAGTAGTAATTGTTGTGATGAAGGAATATTCGTATGGGAACGTGTAGTGTCCCCCCCACCCCCTTCTATCTCTCTCTCTCTCTCTCCACCACCACCACCACCACCTCCCTTTCGTATGCAATTTACTAACGAGCTATTCAAGTCCCTATATTGTTCTCTGCCATTTCGACTTCTTACATGAGAAAATAGTCATTGATGGACCAATAAATTTGTTTTCCCTTTTTAATTTAATAGAAAAAATTATAACAAAATATGACATCACTCACATATTTTATCAAAATCTTTGAATTTCGCCTTATACAAAAACGGGCAGAAGCAAAACTCTAGCACAGAATTGTGCCTGTGGCCCAGTTTTGAGCGAAGTAATTTTAAATGTGCCAGAAATGTGTACCTACAGTTGAACTTAAGATTGCCACAGCACTTCTGTCATTACTTTTCGTTCAATACTGCTCAGTCTACAACACACAACTGGGATAGTCGTCGGGGAGTTTTGAATCCTGTATTAACAATGTTGGTCAACTGTGCAATGGCCAGCTTACTTTCTACCACCCACCTTCTATTTCAAAAGCTCCTATATGGAAGAAGATAATATTAATTTTTATATTTCTTGTCACCAAGAAAAGAAAATTATACTTGATTTTTTTATATAAAGTTACGGCATCTGTAACACCATGGACACACATTACATGTCCTCAAGACATTAAGTTTCGTTTTAGATGGAAAACCGTGTTGAGAGGGCGAGAGATGCTAATGACAATAACATTAAGGTCATTATATTTCTCATTGTGATTCTAAGCTAGATAACAAGTTTCTTTTAATTAGCTCCTTATGTTTTGTAATTATGCCGTTAAACCCGTTTCCTAGCACTACTTCCTCCCTCCACTTGCAGTCTCTCTCAGTCTCCTTTTCAAAAGGGGTGACACGAACAATCTTCTTGATAATTAAGAAGATTAAGGGGCACTGTTTGTTTTAATGAGATCCATAAATGGTGTCATTACTCTCACACTTGACGCTGGGAGCCCTTGTATACCGCTTGGTGTTGATGTAGTTATTATTATTATAACTATTATTATTATTATTATTATTATTTTGGTAGAAGACCCTCTTTTAGGCAAATACTGTAAAAAAGAATTGCAGAATTAAGCGAGTATATTTTATATATTGTTTTTTCTACTTTCCGTACAATTCTCTTCTCAGGTTCAGCGATGTTTCTGAGTAACTGACCAATATTCATATTGGGAATTTTCAAAAATCATAAATGCTGAAGGTAATCTTTTATTGGAACAGGATATCAGGTCCAGGTCAAGCAGGGGTCGTCGTCAGTGCTGGTATTATTCCGTAGGCGTAGTTCAGTTCGGGGCCGGGTTCGTCTTCGGTTTAAGGGCTGGTATAGCTGGTATGTCTGGTATTACGTGACGTTTCGACCTTCTCGCAGGTCATCCTCGGACGAGTCGTTTGAAGAGACTGTAGCAAGAAAGTCTGTGGGGCGGTATTTATAGCGGCTCGGACCTAGAGTTGCATTCTCATTGGTCGGGCCGGTCTTGGACGAAGTCGTGGATCTCGCCTCGAAGGTCTCGGGGATTCTCTCATGCGAGCGCCACAGTAGTGTGCCTGGGGATGAGCGACAGGAATTCCGTCCGTAGCAGGAATCCTGTCATCACGTGGGGGCTTCTGATTATCTGGTATTGTCGGGGGGTCGTTCACTGCTCTCCGGGCGGCGGTGGGAAGGAGAAACGTTTCTTGTGTTGATGTTACGAGATTTGTTTCTCCTTGCCTATATGGAGGGCTTCTAGGAGGCGCAGACGTCGGGGATCCGTTGTCTGGTCTATTATTTTCAAGATATTAGGAATAATATAATTTCTCTTTATCCGTTTGTTATGAGCAGTCCTGGCGTGGATGAAGATGGCTCCTTCTTGAGCGTGGCAGGAGATTCGCTTGGAGAAACGCATGGAGGTCATACCGACGTATTTGCCGGGGCATCCTCGGACGGGGCATGTGGAACGGTAGACCACACTCGTCTTCTTCAAGGGATCCTGCAGGGGCGCCGAAGGGTTGTTTCTCATCACCAGGCTGCTCGTCTTCTTCGTTTTATAATAGATAATTAACTTAATATTTTTGTTTGGGTCGGCGGGGCTGACGTTTTCGTCGTTGATCTTTTTGAGGGCTTGTTCGTCCTCCTTGTACCTCCGGTGGAAGTGTCCCTTGTAGAACAGCTTGATGGGCTCTGCAACATCGGGGCGGGGTTCCTGGTGGTACCAGGCTTCCATATTTTTCCTTATAGATTCATCAACAGCACGATTGGTGTGTCCGTTGTCGATGAGGACCTGGGCGGCGCGCTCCAACTCACTGTGTGTGTCATTCCAGGAGGAGCAGTGTGAGAGGGCCCTCCTGACGAAAGCGCTGATGGTGGAGCGCTTATACCTCTCAGGGCACTCGCTCTCACCGTTCGTGCACATTCCCAGGTTCGTCGGCTTCGTGTACACCTTCGTGCTGAATTCGGAATCTCGCTGTTCTTGTCGAACCCGGCCCCGAACTGAACTACGCCTACGGAATAATACCAGCACTGACGACGACCCCTGCTTGACCTGGACCTGATATCCTGTTCCAATAAAAGATTACCTTCAGCATTTATGATTTTTGAAAATTCCCAATATGAATATTGGTCAGTTACTCAGAAACATCGCTGAGCCTGAGAAGCGAATTGTTAGGAAAACAGAAAAAACAATATATAAAATCAACTCGCTTAATTCTGCCATTCTTTTTAACAGTATCATTATTATTATTATTATTATTATTATTATTATATTAGGGAGGAGGCATTGAATATTATGACTGTTTCCATGGCATTTAATTTATACAGTGTCTTCTCTATTGGTATTATTATCTTTTTTTTTCATCGGCATGTTGCTGATATATCAGGTTATTTTCCATTAATTTCTCTTATGTTTATTTTTTTATCATTTTAAACATAGCTATTTTTTAACATTTCTTAAAAAAAAAAAAAAAAAAAAAAAACAGTGGTAGCTTAGTAAGAGGATCTCTTGACACCTGTTCGTGCGTATCCGTTTGCTTGTGTAATCCATGCTTGTCCCTGATAACAATGATTTTAACATCGTCTGATTTCGTTATATAGACGTTCAGATTTCAAAAGGAACCATTGGCCTGTATTCAGATCTTGAATACATTTAACAAACTAGCGTTTTAGTAAATTTTTTAGTTTTGCGGGCACAACCTTTGAGGTATCCAAATAGGTGTGCAAATTTCACTTCGAATAAGTTTTCGTACTATATTATCTCGAGGAGGACTGGTGTCATTAGCATTCTTGTAAGCAGAAATGAGAGTTGTTTTTGATTGAGTTACAAGGATTAGGATGTCTCAAAGGTTTATTAGTCCATCCGAGGAGACATCGTGTGCTCGCCTATCTCTAAGAGCAGGTTTTACTGTTCATTCACAATGTCCTAATGATTTTGTCTAGCTTTCTTTTAATGTAAATAGAGAGTGAGAGAGAGTTCCCGTGTTAAAGAACGAGGTCTGATGACAAGCGATATGATCAAAACTTTTGAGAATTCATAAATGGCCGAGATAATTTGAGCAAAAATTCCTCGGGCAGCCAGACCACTTCGGATCAAAAATTGTTGGGTCGGGAAAAGTTTTGCAAATAGCGTTTGGGGAGAGCGTGTTGGGTCTGGAATTCGTCTCTTCACTTCTGTTCGCCACACTGCTTCCTTCAATGTTATATGATGGTGACTGTTTTGATCAGTAAGGCAGTGCTTTTCATAGTACTCAGTTTGAAAGATATTAGTTTTGAGTCGACTGCTTGAAATGATGCAGTATATATATATATATATATATATATATATATATATATATATATATATATATATATATATATATATATATATAATATATATATATATATACTATATATACATATATATATATACATATATATATATATATATATATATATATATATATATATATATAATATATATATATATATATATATACTATATATATATATATATATATATGTATGTATGTATGTATATATATATATATATATATATATATATATATATATTTATATATATGTATGTATATATATATATATATATATATATATATATATATATATAATATATATATATATTTTTTTTTTTTTTTTTTTTTTTTTTTTCTTATTCAAGTCAATTCGCATAAGATTTTTTATTTGAAAAGTGTTGAAATTAGATGTTACAACACTACAGATACGGGTAGTGTTTTTTTCTATATTTATATTAAAAAACTGGCTGCACTAATTGGGCACATGGTACCTGGAAGTGTTTGTGTTGCGATTGATATCAAAACTTGTAGCTCACGCTGTGCATTCTAACGTAAAGTCTCTTTATTTATAATTGCCATCAATTTTTAAAATGAAAAGATTTTCTTGATAGGCAAAAATAGCCTAATTTTCATAAATTTTGCTTCCCCTTAGGGAGGTAGTGCCGTTAGTGAGGTGCTTATTTAATTAAGGTTCTTTGGAGGGTCCCTTCGGCCCCTAGCTGCAACCCCTTTCGTTTCTTTTTCTGTATTTCCTTTCATATTCTCTTTCTTCCATCTTGCTTTCCACCCTCTCCTAACAATTGATCCATAGTGCAACTGGAAGGTTTTTCTCCTGTTACACTTTTCAAGACTTTTATAGTCAATTTCTGTTTCAACGCTGAATGACCTCATAGGTCTCAGTGCTTGGCCTTTGGCCTTAATTCTGTATTCACTTCACTTTACCTCATACATTTTTACTGGTCACTGCCTACCTCATTGCTGAAACGCCTTTCAGCCAAAAAACAAAAACAAAAAAGAAACACGTAGATTATTAAACGCAAAATAGCGGTTAAGTTTTGAAACTGATGTTCGCATAATACTAGGAAAACATCTTTGTATCATTTGTGCATGATCTAATTAGAGCGTTTTTGTCAAAACTTGTCAGGTCCATAATTTTTTTTTTTTTTTTTTTTTTTTTTTTTTTTTTAAGGGAACTATTGTGATGGCTTTGCCTGTCCGTCCGCACGTTTTCTGTCAGCCCTCAGGTATTCAATACTACTGAGGCTAGAGGGTTGCAAATTGGTACCAAACACCAAATTGCAGCCGACTAGCCTCAGTAGTTTTAATTTTTTTAAAGGTTAAAGTTAGCCGTGATCGTGCGTCTGGCACCGCTATAGGGACCGACAACACAGGCCACCATCGGGCCGTGACTGAAAGTTTCATGGGGCACAGCTGAATTTTTCATACATCATTAGACGCTGTACAGAAAACTGATTGCGGCGAAGAAAGTTCAGTCTATTTTCTCTTGTTTAATATTTTCTTCAAGAAGAATGTTTTCGTCATTTCATAAAAGGCTTTACTTGTAACTTGAAAGTCATTGAATTGGGTCTGTTGCTCTGCAATTTCAATGAACTTGTCATACATACATACATAGTCATATATACGTATGCATATGTGTATGTATGTATGTAAGTATGTATGTATGTATGTATGTATGCTTGCATGCATATATGTTTGTGAATTTTCTGTAAATTGTGATGTGTTTATCTCATGTTTGTTACATAATGCAAAGGTGGTTTGAGATGGAAGAGAAGATGTACATTTGTTAATAACTGAAACTTGACTGATTTTTTTTTTCATTCATTTAAATTGAAGTGATTAGAATATAGAGTTCTCTCGTAAATGTGATTCTTGTAATAATGATTTACCTTCCCTTCAATATAATAGTAAACAACGATTAGTATACTCATCAAATAAGTACCTTATAGCTAGGTTAGGACCCAAGGTTACAAAAGAATCAGTGACATAACAACAACTGAAATAACTATAATTGTAAGAAAATAAATAGCAACAATACTACCTTTTTGTTTTCCTTCTGGTGTTTGCTTCGGGAGTCGCCATTTTAAGCGCATTTATTTTTCCTCTCATTTATGTTTATTGCTTTCTCGGCATTCTTAATGGCATCGTAATGCAATGATATTTTCCCAAGTATTAACTCTTTAATATATGCCTCTGTTTCGTTATGTGGTTAGTCTCGCGTTGCATTTAAAATATTTAGATACAATGCCATGTTACTGAAACTTGTTTTATAGGCAACAGTACTAAAGAGATAGTAGCCATTTCTTGCAAGAGTTTATACCTTCGTCTTTTATCAATTATCTTAAACCTAGATACTCATAACTATTCTGTTGAGTGCTAATTTCTGCTTACTTTATTGTGATAACAGCAACTTGGTGGTTATGGTTGACATTTGCTCCTCTACTACTTGTTAAATTCTTCATCATATTTTCTTTGCTCTTCATTAATTGCTATTTTGTTTATGCGGTTTGCATGACGGTCATCAAGAAGTGTATTTAAGGATGTCCTTGCGTACCCCCGTTAAGCTTTATTTATTTATTTATTTATTTATTTATTTATTTATTTTTATTTATTTTACCGTAAAACTAATAAGCTACTTCCTCATTTCCCTTTCAAACTTCCTCCAAGACCACCCTTGCCAATTACATCCACCGTACCCTCATTACTTTTATCATCTCTTTCTTTCTTACCACCGACAACTGTTTTCATATGCCTCTCTGGTATTCCCTCTATAACTTTATGCTGTTCTTTCTAGAATTCACCAGTTATATTTTCAGAGACTTCATAGTATTTGTCTGTAATTTCATATACCTCTTTGGTATTCCCTCTATAACTTTATGCTGGTCTTTCTAGAATTCACCAGTTATATTTTCAGAAATTTCATAATAGTTGCCTCTTATTTCTTGTCGTATTTATTTATACAATTATTAAGTAGGCGAGGAATAATTATTGTATTTGATCAATGCAATCCAGTGACTTAGATCATTATCGGTATCCTTTTCACTGAAATTCGCACTGATGTCGGTTTGTATTAATAATGATAATAATATCCTTTATTTCAGCTCAGGGCCATATACATGGAAGATACAAAATACAGACAGTAACATACACAATCTAGATACATGAGACAACATGATAAAAAAGTGAATAATCGGCACTTATCCACAAAATAGCTGAGGTAGCATAAAAGATAGTAATCATAATACTGGTAATACAGTAATAATATTGGTGAGAAAAAAATGCTTTGAGAGTTATAATAGTTAGTACACAGATTATATAACTTGAATTTCAACTAGAGACCTTAGGTGGTTACAGTAGTCAGGTCCAGAGGGCTAAATACGATAATTGAATGTAAAAAAAACAACTTTAACTTGATATTATTCACAGTAATATTGAAACAGTAAAATATCAGCAATAAATATAATAATAATGACAGGATCTGCAGATGACATCTTGCCAATACTGAGATTAAGACTTTTAAGGGACAAAGGCCTCTTTTTCCCCTTTTTCCCACAATTTAGATCTTTTTGCTTCACTCCTTAGGATGCTTTGTATGAGCGAGTTGCTGCTTTCTCTCTCGGGTTACCAGACTGGACATTGTTCGCCTTACAATGATTTTTAAATTGTCCGGGTGGTTTTCTTTGAACATCTGTGTGGCGGAGTGGTAACGGGGAGTGTTTGTGAGGCGTCTCAAAATGTCATTGTGTACAACAGTGATACGTCATGGTCTCTCGGGTATAGCTCGTCCAGAGGGAACACCCATAGATACTGTAGCAGTACAAGCGGAAGAGCAGCAGTTTCACGTCTTGGTGACCGAAGGCAAACCTCCTTGCAATCATGTTGCCAGTTGCACATAGTTTACGACGCCTCTGTTCAATGTCTGCCGCCTTTAAGGTCGTCGGTGATAATGTTACCCAATAGGGAAATTCGTGCACAAATTCCAGTCGATGGTTTCCGAGGAAAATTTGTGGTTCTGCAATATGCTTAAACGATCTCGGGAGCAGCGACATGCACTGGGTCTTGGTTTCGTTGTAGATTATATCAAATTCCTCTGCATATTGGCGGCAAGTGTCGATGAGTCGTTGAAGACCTTGCACTGATGGGGAAATCAGAACTATATCATCGGCGTAACAGAGGTTGTTTATGGTTGTTTCATCGACAGTGCATCCGATTGGGAGTGAGTTCAGTTTGACATTCAAGGCATCTGTGTACGTATTAAACAAGTATGGAGAGAGAATGCCCCCTTGCCGAAGCCCGTTTAGGGAGCCGAATGTGTACGATAATACGTTACCCCATTTGACACAGAATTGCTGTGTGGAGAACCAGCAATGTAAAATGTCAATTAGATATAGGGGTGTGCCTCTTTTATGCAGCTTCAGGAAGAGCTTCAGGTAGTTTACTCTGTCAAATGCTTTTCTCACATCCACAAAACAAAGGAAAACAGGAGAGGCTGATGATAGGAAGTAGTTCAACAATTCTTTCAGTATGTAGATGCAGGTGTCGGTTGAGTGGTTTGCTCTAAACCCGAACTGGTTGTCGGTGGTGTGTAGAAAGGGGAGAAGTCTCACTAGAAGAACCGACTCAAGTATCTTCGACGCGATCGTTGTGATTGCAATCGGCCGGTTGTTACCAGGGTCAGCTGCATCCTTTAGTTTGTTTTTGATTAATGGTATCAAGTGAGCTAAGAGTAGGGAGTTTGGAAGAAACTGGTGAATTATGCACGATTGAATAGGGCAGCTAGCAAAATGTAAATTATCGGATGGCAGAATTTGAAAGCCTCTGCGGGAAGACCATCACAGCCGGGCGATTTATTATTAAGTAGGCTGTTTATGGCATCGCTGATGTTACCTGGCGTAATACGGTCTGCAAAATGGAATTGAATGTTGTCAGTAAGGATGCTATCTACATCCCTCCGGGAATCTTGATCATTTAAGTAATTCAGGATATTGATGAAGTGATCGCTCCACATACTTGCGATAGCCTCGTCTCCGACTGCTTCCCCTTCTCTCTGTGATAGCTTTTTAGTTTTGGGATTTAAGGACTGGATATCTTTCCAAAGACGAGGATAATCACCAGATTCTAAGTTTCTAGACATTGCATCGGCTCTTAGTTGTTTTTCATTCAATCTGCAGTGCTTAAGAGCAAGTTTGAACTACGCTCTCGCCTGTCTCATTAGGAATGCAGTGTGTCCTTCCCTCGGGCTACCATTTTGTCTCCACAATAAAAACATTTCTCGTGAGTATGTATACAGATCTTTAACCAAGTCATTCCATGCTGGCTCAAAGCCCAAACTGTATAGTTGTCATAACTGTTACCATGTTTTGGGTCCAGCGTTAGCTTTTATTGCAGAGAAACAAACGCATCAACGTCGAAAAAGAGAACATCATTGGATTAATATCCTCCGCTGATGCTACTGCAATTTTTGCGGAATTGACAGCACAACCGAAGACTGTAAGGGCTGGTGCGCCACTAACTTGAGCTTTTCGCGTATAAGTTTCTGCCGCTAATGCTGCGCTTGATAATATCAGGACGCTTCTTTTTCTTTTTGAGGCTTATGTGGACTGATTTCTTGTCGCTCCTTCCTAATGGAATTCTCGTTGCTGGAGATTCACTTTTATTAGGTAGCCTTTGTTCTCTTCTATGTGTGTGTAAGAAAGGACGATGGGCGATAATTCCTTTTGCCATTTATAATGAACTTGCATACATTAACATTTTAACATGAGAAAAATTTACTTTGTAAATATAAATTTTTTTATTGGAATATTATAGTTACAATTGGAAAAAAGAGAATTTTTTTTATACTTCTCATAAAAAAAGAAATTAATGTGCTTTAAACATTATTAAAGAGGTTCTGTGTTAAAGAAGTGAAACAACAGTCATATTACTTTTTATTTTATTTCATTTTATTTTGTGTGTGTGTGTGTGTCATTACTAGCATTGTGTACTAGGTTATCTTCATTGTTGCCTTTAGTAAGCATAGGCAAAATAGAATTAAAAACAGATTTATCTTACAACCATCATATTTCACGGTGAAGAATAAGTCGAAGTACTTAGGTTCAAACTAATTGTCATATAGACTGAAACGTTTCCGTGGCTTCTAGGGGCCACGGAAACGTTTCAGTCTATATGACAATTTGTTTGAACCTAAGTACTTCGACTTATCCTTCACCGTGAAATATGATGGAAATGAACACATTGGAACGTGTTTCACAGACATAAATGTATACCTCACATTGGAACTGAACCTCGGTCTTTCAAGTGATATCCCAGGTCGTTAGCAAGTTGTCTGCATATGTATCGTAAAAAAAATTGGAACCTATAAGTACTCCGTGCCTTTTACCCGGACAGGCGCCTAGCCCCTGAATTATCGGCGAATTCTACCCACCTTCCTGACCCACAGCGAGTAAATTGCTAACATTTCATTCTTCTTAACCCTTCACCATGAGATATGATGGAAAAGAACACATCTCACGACGGTTAGGGTTAAGTCGAATGAAAGGTTAGCAATTCACTTGCTGCTGGGTAGGAAAGTTAAGTAAAATTATGCAAAGGTGGACTAGGAAATGAAGTCTGGAGAATCCATGTTAAAAATAATATACACAATAATGTTTCTTCGTTGATGTCAGTTTGGAGACCAGCAACATCTGAGTAATCCTCTTTCAAAAGTGATGAAGGCTAACTTTTTCTATGAGATTTTTCACGATGGTTAGCCATAAAGCAAATGCTTATTAGGGGTCAGTTTTCAATTTTCGTTTATGTTTTTTTTAACGGGGCGCTGAAAAAAATTTCGATCTGTCAGAGGGTGAATTTGATCCGGAATCAGAATTTTTAACCACTTTTTCATGGTTATTATGATATTTCCATTTTCCCTTGTCCCGGCTCCTTTTCTTTTTTTTATATCTGGCCAGTGTCCTATGTAAACAAGAAAAAGTGTGCATTTCAATTAAATGGATTTGAGGCTTTAAATCCTTAGCTGCTTCGAATTGGCTGAAAAACTAAACGGCCCTGGAATGTTGGTAATTGTTTCACGTGATCTGCGCAAATTGACGAGTCCAACATTTTCCAGGTTTTAGGGGAAAAGGGACGTTCGATTTTATGCATGTCCTGACATCATTTGTCTGTCTTTTTTTACGTAATTCGAATTATTGTTGGTTCTCTTGATTTAACTTGTTGTATGTATCACTTGCTGTTTTTAAAACGCTGGTTACAGAGATTGATATGCATCAATAATAGCTGTTAAGTATATTTCTGTCGTAGTCGAGACAAGAAATTTTACTTCTTATGATAGTAGTTTAGTCGTCCGTTTTATT
>NC_087210.1:14599903-14622403 GCF_015104395.2 Macrobrachium nipponense | reverse complement strand
GCGAGGTCAAATCAGGCCAGAGTCGTCTCTGGTATTCAGCTGGTATTAATGCTGGTGTAGCTCTGGCTTATCGCGACGTTTCAACCCTCTCGTAGGTCATCATCATGGCTGGTCAGCAGTAGAAATGAAGAGATGGTGTTTGCATGCCAGTATTTTATACTGTTAATACCAGTTTTTGACTAATAAATCCTGTTCTATATAAAATACCACTTTCAGCATTATTCCCAATATGAATATCGGCCAATTATTGCGAAGTATCGCCGAGCCAGAAAACCGAGTAATAAGAAAAATAAAAAAGATAAGATTAATTCACCGAATTCTGCCATTTTATTCAACAAAATTTGTTTAAAAGAAGGTTTTCTCCCCCCACCCCCACCCAGAAAAATAATAATAATAACAATTATTATTATTTTGTTAAAAATGATTGCTGCTGCAGCACTATTAATCTTGTAGAGATTCTTCTCTATTTTTCTGATGACGGCTTTCTCGTTGTTGCTTAGACTGGCGAGCAACGCATCAAAGGTCATGGTAAAATTCGGTTGAGTCATTTGGTTTTTTATTGCTTATACAATTCTCTCTCTCTCTCTCTCTCTCTCTCTCTCTCTCTCTCTCTCTCTCTCTCTCCAACGCGACGTTTCTTCCTGATCCGCAGGACATTATCAAGCGATGACAGCTGAGGGACTGAATTCGGTTGGCAAGTCCTTCTTCTTATATCGTGATGTTGCAGGCTCTCGACCACGGTCTAGAGAACCTCTCCGGCAGGTTGAATTTTCATTGGTTCCTGGGTAGGTGACTCATACGGCAAGCGTTTACGAGTCTTGTAGACCTTCTCAGGCGGGGGATATCACTGGGAGCCTCTTGATTGGCTTCTACCTGGGTGACGTCACCTTTGGTATTGTTCTCATAATGTGCTTCACGTCCGGTGTTTGTTTCATGCACTCTGGTACTTTCGTTTGGGGGGGGGAGGGGCGTGGCCCTACTCACACACGCCAGTATCAGGAACGCTTCTTGAGTGGTATTAAGGGGAGGCTTTTACTCAAGGATAAGCAGCGCTTCTAGAAGGCGCAGACGTCGTGGGTCAGGGGCTCTCTCTCAATGATTTTGACATTCCTGATTATGCCGTCTCTCGTGATGTCTTGCTGGTGTACTGCAAGGGCGTGCTGCCTAATGGCGCCCTCCAGGGCGTGGCAGGAGATCCTTTTAGACAGGCGCATCGTCGTCATGCCGATGTAAATCCCAGGGCATTCTTGGTTGGGGCATACGTATTGGTAGGCAACGTTGAACTGCTTTAGGGGGTCTCCTACGGGCGGGGAGGGGTTGTTCTTCATCTATTATTTTCTTCATGGCTGCTTCGTCCTCCTTGTATTGATGGTGTCTTATATCCTCCGGGGGTGGAATGTTCCTTCTCTCTTCCTCCGTCATGTACCACTTATCAAGGGCGGGTCGTGTTTCTCGGTTTACGAGTTTATTTGAGTACCCATTATTAATCAGCATCTGGGATGCTCGGTCGAGTTCGATGTGCGTGTCCTGCCACGTCGAACAGTGCGAGAGTGCCCTCCTGACGAAGGCCCTGACGGTGGTGGTCTTGAACCGCGCTGGACACTCGCTATCTCCATTTAGACAAAGTCCAAGGTTCGTAGCTTTGGTGTAGACTGTTGTCGCTAGCTTCTGAATTATTATTATTATTATTATTATTATTATTATTATTATTATTATTATTATTAATTGTTGTAGTAATTTTACTATCGCTGGGAAGGAGATCGTTCCGTAGATATGTCTCATTAAAAAATTTTTTTGTTTCCAGTGGTGTTCAGTTCAACATGAAACTTCTCTGCTTTCTTGGTCATTAGCTTTTCTCTGAAAAAAAATATCCTCGGGAAAGTCACAATACCGAGAACTGTAAAATTGATTGTTAAAAATCTCTCTTTTTCAAACAAAACATAGATACTTCGTTGTTTGTTTTTGATACACCGCTTTAACTCAATAAATTTCAAAAGCTGTTTGTTGCTGTAGGTTTTGAAATTTTTAACACATTTTGTGCAAAATACGTACCTGTATATTTCCCCAACTATAAAATATGTCCATAACAAAGAATATCAAAGATTATCCTTCCTTATTATAGCACATTTATTTGTGACACCCAAAAGATTTTTACGAGTCACATTTCACGTAGTCATTGATTTTATGGAAACAAGGAAAAAGTGTTGAATCTGAAGCATGGAAAATTGTTGCCAAGGAGATTCACATTACTCATTAGAACTAAAACCATTCACAACTTCAGATTCCATGATCATTTTTTTTTTCAGCTAAATTGTGATTGCAGAAAAAAGTGAATATTGATGCCAAGTCAAATAAACTGTGATAATGAAATGTCCAACATCAAATTTAAGACCTGCTGCCAAGAAAATTCCAAACGACTACAATATTCATTTTATATTATTTCCCTTCAGTTCCATTTTTGGGGGATTAAATGAATTGTGTGTTTTACGTCAAGGAGAAGAAAGTCTTTCATTTCTGTTGGAATGATATGAGAGTCAAAATCTTTGTTTTTGGTTTAGAGAAATTAAAAACTACTGTGCAAATGATGATGAATGACTATTAACAAGAATCTCTTGCTGTAGGTATATAAAAAAAATCACACTCACTAAAGACGAATTTTCAACATATTAGCTCATGTGGTTGCTTGCCTTCCCATTGACGTCACCCATTCCACAAGAAACCCATTATTTCTCCTGTTGCAACACCTTTCTTCTCGCAGATCTCTTGGGCGTCATTCCTCTCACCGTGATCCCCTTTCTTCAGGTCGATTGAGCGATACGATGATCCGGATGGAGTCTCAATACCTGTCGAGTCTTCTCGAAGAAGGATCAGCTTTGCTCGCTTGATCTCGGAAAATACCTGGTACTCCGTTTTTCTTTTCCCTCCTTTGCTAAATGTTTCTTCGCCGCCTCGTGTAAAGCAGTCTATAGATTTGGTTGTTCTAGGGTTAGATTAATAATGCTTTCTGATTAGATATTTGTAATGATGTCCTGTAGACTGTATCGTTCTTAAAGCTAGTACATGTTGAGGGATTTATTTGACTTGCTTAATTTCAAAAACTCATCTAGCTTTTGTGCAAACTTATTTTCTTTTTTAGATTTTCTCGTTGTTATGAGGACGGGCATTTACTAATTATTGCTGTTAAATTTTATTTAGTTCATGGCAGTAACTAATGCTCCATTAAGTATTTTTTTAACTTCAGAATCATGACAGTGTGGCAATGGTATTGAAATACTTTAAAAAGATTATAAACAATGGTATATGTTGATTTAGAATTTCATCGCTGGAGAATCCATAGCGGACCTGTTGTAACTCTGATATTCAGCAATTCCATCTCCGTGGTGCCGTGTGTATGTATCTGTTATTTGAAAAAGAAAATTATGTTCACATTGTTTTCCTGAAAATGCTGAGTGAAAAATATTAATGTTTTGTTGCATGATAACTCATATTAAAGTCTGAACAAAAGAACATTAATCATAATTAAAACTGGTATACTGTTATATCATGAGCAAATGCTTCTGCAATGTGCTATGTAGTATAAAAGCGGCATTTACTTGACTTATATATAAAGAACCCCTTTCCGCCTATCTAATTTTAACCCACCAGAAGTTGTAAACACCAACAGTGTGGAAGAGTTTAAAAGAAAGCTAGACAAAATCATTAGGACACTGTGAATGAACAGTAAAACCTGCTCCTAGAGATAAGTGAGCACACGATGTCTCCTCGGATGGACTAACAAGTCTTTGAGACATCCTAATCCTTGTAACTCTTTTTAACTCTCAGTAACTTCAGGAAATGAAATAATTTATTAGGTTACCAGTTAAATTCATCTCAACTCATATGCTGCCAATGCTGTTAATTGCTTGAACAGTATCTTCTCTCACCTTCACAAACAGGTGATGTTTCAGTATTAATTTGGCTAATGAATGTGGTATGCGCAACATATTAATAAATTTGGAGCTATGGCTACAAATTTTAATTTTATTATAACTGGTCTTTATAGTTTGAAAATGAAACCTTCGTGTTTTGAAAAGTAGCAATAAATGAATTTTAAGGACCACCTGAGATGTACTTCCTCGCCTACAATAGTCTTATATCGTTCGAGTTACTAGTAACCACCATAATAGAATATTATATATATATATATATATATATATATATTATATATATATATATATATATATATATATATATATATATGTGTGTGTGTGTGTGTGTGTGTGTGTGTGTGTGTGTATTGCCGAGCATATTTGACCATTCAGCACTCTTTCCTTTAGTTGCTGACTATCTCTCTGCAAACGATATCAAGCTAGGATATAGCTAGGATAATGAATTCTCGTAGATACAAAAATATACTTCTTATTTCCCAAACTAGCTGAACATGCTATGGAACTAAGTAGTTAAGAGACGTTACATTAAGAACTAAGTCTGACCCACAAAAAGTCTGTAAATTGTCATTCTATTCTCCTGAATTAGACTAAGTAATCATTCCCAAAACTCCAAAATTATTAGTTACTACATTTAAATAGTTAAGTCTTTTAGAGAATCCCATTCTTTAGTGTAATGCCATGAACCAATCTGAAACAAAGAGACATATCCATTATATTCCCCAACACATAATTGAGTAATAAATAAATGTGTACACATTACACTTCTCTCTTTTCAAAGGCAACTTTTCTTAAGTCCTTTTAAATGTGCCATACCTTTTTGATGGGCTTTCTTGACACTGAGTCCTCCAAACCATCCTTATCGCTTGTCTCAGGAGAATGTCACCTTTCTCTCCAGTGTCGGGCAGTGGACCCATCATTGCATGCACAAACACATGCACATATCTTGACACACCTTAAAAATCACATGGCAACGGCTAGCTTCTCCGACCTCCCATTGCATGATCATCAATTCAATTCTTTCATTTCAGCAAGCCTTCGAGGAAGGCTTGTCGCTAGGCCCTCTCTTTTCTCAAAGCGAAGAAAGCTGAAGTTGACAATTCACCGACACATTTGCTTTTTCCTTTAATATGGCTCAGCCACCTATGTCCTTTGTGCACTCCTGTCGCACACCACATCAGCAACTAGTATAATGGTCATAATGTTTGCAAGATAGCCCCCATAACACATATTTTGACTATCACTATGGATGTCATACACATGTATATAAAAATAAATATTGACAGTTATATTGACGATAATGGTGGTAGACGTCAGTATCATTTTCACTGACGTTGGTGTAAGCAAAATGACTCCTTGCAGTCATTAGCTATGATCATCCTCATTATCTGGCTTAGCAGAGCATCCCTTTCATGCCATAAGCAGACACTTGCATCACTCTGATTACCATAGTTTGGAAGTTAATAAAAGGGCGAGGTCTCGGCATAAGAGGAACCAGGCAACTTTGTATTATGATTATCTCTGTAAGAAGTAAGTATTATATCTAAACCTCTGGCTTTATGGCCTGGTAAGTCATGTCTGAGGAGAAAGTAAGCCACGATTAATCCAGGGATTTCTTCCCGGGACAGTTTCCCGTTATTGTTTCTCCTGTCCTTCGGAACGGGGAAGAAAAATAGCAGTGGGCAGCGGTAGCGTTCTCTTATGATCTATCTTGACGATGAATATTCATCGCAAATTTTTTTATAAATGGTGCGTTTATCTGGGTTATGAATTTCCTGTAATCCCATTGGATTATCGCTTGGTTTCAAAAGCAAGTTTACTTTTACCTAGATACCGTCTTTTGGTGATATATATATATATATATATATATATATATATATATATATATATATATATATATATATATATATATATATATATATATCAACCAAAGGACGGTATCTAGGTAAAAACTTTTCAAAAGCTTTCGAACCCCTCTCGGGGTTTATCTTCAGTCCAAAAGAGAATGTTTCGAAAGCTATTGTAAAGGTTTTATAAAGTTTTACACGAACCTTTAACAATTATATTAGTGTGAAGCCTTTTGACTTTTTAGGAACTCTCAATTAACTATATTAATAAAATTTTACGTGTTTCGATCAGGAATTAACCAAATCGTACCAAGTAGGGTTTGTTTGCAGTTGTGATCATTACAGGCTGTGGTTGTTTTATGTGGTTGTTTTACGCACTGTAGTATATATGTAAGAAATGAATAAGGAAGACGAAGAACATTTGACAGATTCTTTACTGAAGGGAGGAACAGTAGGGGAACTGGACGCAAAAGATGTTGGGCTAATAATAATAATAATAATAATAATAATAATAATAATAATAATAATAATAATAATAATAATAATAATAATAATAATATATGGGGCAGAGGAAAACACCATCAGCTTCCTCAAAAATACAATGCGCAATTGGAATACAATACTTACAAGCTCTGGAATAAGGACTAGCCAGAGGTTAATAATCAGGAGAGGGAATCTTCCAGGGCGACTCACTGTCCCCACTACTCTTCGTAGTAGCCATGATTCCCATGACAAAAATGACAAAAGTACTACAGAAGATGGATGCCGGGTACCAACTCAAGAAAAGAGGCAACAGAATCAACCATCTGATGTTCATGGACGACATCAAGCTGTATGGTAAGAGCATCAAGGAAATAGATACCCTAATCCAGACTGTAAGGATTGTATCTGGGGACATCAGGATGGAGTTTGGAATAGAAAAATGCGCCTTAGTCAACATACAAAAAGGCAAAGTAACGAGAACTGAAAGGATAAAGCTACCAGATGGGAGCAACATCAAACACAGATGAGACAGGATACAAATACCTGGGTATAATGGAAGGAGGGGATATAAAACACCAATTGATGAAGGACACGATCAGGAAAGAATATATGCAGAGACTCAAGGCGATACTCAAGTCAAAACTCAACGGCGGAAATATGATAAAAGCCATAAACACATGGGCAGTGCCAGTAATCAGATACAGCGCAGGAATAGTGGAATGGACGAAGGCAGAACTCCGCAGCATAGATCAGAAAACCAGGAAACATATGACAATACACAAAGCACTACACCCAAGAGCAAATACGGACAGACTATACATAACACGAAAGGAAGGAGGGAGAGGATTACTAAGTATAGAGGACTGCGTCAACATCGAGAACAGAGCACTGGGGCAATATCTGAAAACCAGTGAAGACGAGTGGCTAAAGAGTGCATGGGAAGAAGGAATAATAAAAGTAGACGTAGAACCAGAAATATACAGAGACAGGAGAATGACAGACAGAACAGAGGACTGGCACAACAAACCAATGCACGGACAATACATGAGGCAGACTAAAGAACTAGCCAGCGATGACACATGGCAATGGCTACAGAGGGGAGAGCTAAAGAAGGAAACTGAAGGAATGATAACAGCGGCACAAGATCAGGCCCTAAGAACCAGATATGTTCAAAGAACGATAGACGGAAATAACATCTCTCCCATATGTAGGAAGTGCAATACGAAAAATGAAACCATAAACCACATAGCAAGCGAATGCCCAGCACTTGCACAGAACCAGTACAAAAAGAGGCATGATTCAGTGGCAAAAGCCCTCCACTGGAGCCTGTGCAAGAAACATCAGCTACCTTGCTTGTACAGTAAGGGTAGTGGTACGATCAGGCAAAGATCCTCTGGGACTATGGTATCAGAACGGATAGGGTGATACGTGCAAACAGACCAGACGTGACGTTGATTGACAAAGTCACGGAGAAAGTATCACTCATTGATGTCGCAATACCATGGGACACCAGAGTTGAAGAGAAAGAGAGGGAAAAAATGGATAAGTATTAAGATCTGAAAATAGAAATAAGAAGGATATGGGATATGCCAGTGGGAATCGTACCCATAATCATAGGAGCACTAGGCACGATCCCAAGATTCCTGGAAAGGAATCTAGAAAAACTAGACGCTAAAGTAGCTCCAGGACTCATGCAGAAGAGTGTGATCCTAGAAACGGCACACATAGTAAGAAAAGTGATGGACTCCTAAGGAGGCAGGATGCAACCTGGAACCCCACACTATAAATACCACCCAGTCGAATTGGAGGACTGTGATAGAGCAAAAAAAAGAAAAATAAAATAAAAATAATAATAATAATAATAATAATAATAATAATAATAATAATAATAATAATAATAATAATAATAATATCTACATCTCATGATCACAGGAGTTACTCAATTGGTTATATGTTAGTAAGGACTATTTTAAAATCTATATAAGTGAGCTTTTGAGAATCCTTGAATTCCTTTGCAGGTTCTATAAGCTTTTGTTAGTACATCTTTAAATTATGTTTCTACAAACCCGCAGTAATAATAATAATAATAATAATAATAATAATAATGATAATAATAATAATGATAATACTAATAATAATAATAATAATTTGATTGAGCAATGAGCGGATGACATCGCTCGGAAAGGATGTATGATTTGAGAGAGAGAGAGAGAGAGAGAGAGAGAGAGAGAAGAGAGAGAATTATAACGAAGGAAATAGGGTAGACAGTTTTCTGTAAAGGTTTGGGGCAGAGGAGGGAGTGAGAAAACTGTTGCGCGTTGAAATAACCAAAAGAAAGTTTAATGAATAGCAACTTGAGTGAAATTCAATTCACCTTTTGGAATACGAATGATCAAGTTGCATATGTTGCTTTATTTTTCTTTATTTGATGTAACGTTGGTCCCCCTTTCGTCAATGAGTGCAGCATTTTCTCATATTAGCCATTTTGCTGTTCGGTATTTTATTTGTTAATTTGCTACTGCTGTTACTATTTCAGTCATTAGTTTGTATTTCTTTACTTTTAGTCTAAGATGAATTATTATAACCTTTCTATATCAATTTCCTCCATGTCTATACAGGGCTTGACATTCACTCACACCGGCTCTCTCGGGCCCAGAACAATTTTTAAGAATTTGTTGACTGTGTTAGATGAAGGACTGGGACATTTTTCATTTGCTCTTACTGTCTCGTCGTTCGGAGTTGACTCCAGCCGACTCAGTAAGATGAATGACCTTATGTATGAGATTCAAAAGGAGAAAGTAGTACTCTCTCTCTCTCTCTCTCTCTCTCTCTCTCTCTCTCTCTCTCTTTATCCTCCAAATATAAAGGAAGTCCTTCCCTATTTAAAAGTCACTTGATATTCGAATAGGAAATTAACTTAATATTGTAATTGAGTTTATATATCGTTCTCTTACATAGAATTTCAGTTCGTCGGTAATGAATTTTGTTTCCTTAAAATGTCAATTTCATTATTAGTGAATATTGTCTTTTATCGCTACCACAAGATCAGAAATATTCTGTATAACGGCGTGACGTATTAAAAATATTGTTCTTAGAATTCTTTAAAAGACAGAATTAGTCTTAAAATGACCCTTTTCTCTAATTTAGTTAAAATTCTGTAAATACTGTCGTGATAACTGGAAAGTTTTCCCATAATATTAGCAGGTGTATTGTAGGTTTCATATGAACTCGAAATTATGTAGTGCTCAACTTAATCTCGCCAGTTCAGATTCGTTTGTGGACTGCAGTAATGTACTACTATTTTAGTGTTACTTGTTAGCCATGGATGAGCTACTGCTAACAGCGTGTGAACCGACGATATGATGATCCTGGTTAAATAAAAGTTTAATATAACGAACACTGACGATTGCAAAGATTTTCTCAGCACTGTTCATCTCAGTTTAGTTCTGAATAAGTACTGCTGCTAGTTTCTATACCAGGGATTAATAATACAAGCAGTTACCAGTCACCACAATCAGGGAATATGTCTAACGAATAAAAAATAAAATACAAATATATAATCCCTTTTAAACATCTGGCTACTGAAAATCGTTAGATTAATATAGGAAATCAGTGACCTCGTCAAATGTTTTCCAAAGAAATAAGAGATTTGACCAGACAACCGCTAATAACTGGCAATATAACATCTCAGAGGATAAATTGGGCGGGACATGTGGTTAGAATGGAAGAGGGCAGCATGTCCAAAGTGGTTATGGAAGGATCAGTAGAAAGAAGGAAAAGAAAGTTTGGCAGACCAAGGATGATATGGAAAGATATTGTGTTCAGAGATCTAAGAGAATTGAGAGTGGAGGATCCTGAGAATAATAACTGGAGAAATGCAGTAGGTACTCAAGAGGCCCATTAGTCACCAGAGCGAGTGTGAGTTAGTGTAAAATGTTTTCGTGTTAAATGGAATTGACGCATGTGAGTTATCTCTGATTATCATGTAAAACATATAAATAATCCCAAATAACTGAATCATTTAATGATTACAAAATAAATAACACTTAACATAATTGCAATGTAATATTACAAAAACGATAAACCTTGAGCTGTCATAAAATTTAACAATGAAACTAAGTTATAGCTCTGCTGTAAAGGGAATTATGGGATAAAATAATTTCTAATTTCTAATTGTATTTCCACAAATGTATTCAATTCCTTTGCATTTATATCGACTCGTCAAGAGTAAGCAGCGAAATCTTTGTATAAATGAAAGTTATTGCAATGAGAGTGAAGATTTATAACCACATTATATATATGGACATCAAGGACCTTCACTTTACTTCAAAGTATCTTAATAACATGAACTGTAAAAGATAACTATTGTTACCAAACTCATTTAAACTCCCCTATGCACGGAAATGGCGGAAAAGGGTAATGCTGACGTTAAAGGGCGAACTTGTAGGGAAATAATATCCTTGCCTATAAACAATGTGGAAAGGTCACGACCACTGAGGACGCCAGGTAGTACCTCCACACTGGGGGAAATTTGAAGCTTACAGGGAGGAAATAATTACACTATCTACAAACTAAAAAATCTCAGATGGATATTCTAAAGTAGAAGAGCAAACAAAAGTCCATTAATTTGTTACTAACCGCTCTCTATGGCTATGCGGTCAGTTGATACTAACCGCTCTCTATCCACTTTACTCTGTAACTATGTGTTTATCAGTAAATTTGTACATTTGAAAAATAAATTAGTAAATAGTCACAGTGTTTTAACTACTCCTTCCCTCATACACATGAAGGGGAAAATCTGGATGGTTGAACTGGGTGTAGAGGGAAATGACAGAAAAAAGTTTGGGAACCACTGTAGTATGGAAACAGATCTCAAAAAAGAATTAAAGGAAACTGATTTTCATGAAACTTCTCTGAGACATAACTTTTGAATCAAAAATCCTTTCCGTCTCTCTCTCTCTCTCTCTCTCTCTCTCTCTCTCTCTCTCTCTCTCTCTCTCTCATCGGTTATAATCATCAGAACGAAAACTGCGACCACAATATCCTATTCGCCATTTTAAGATAATATGCTCAATATATATTGGGTAGTTCTTGTCGGTTAGTTCCATCATAAATACGAACATATTTTTTCATTGCGATTTCATAGAACATATTGCCAATTGTCAAGCATTTGTCATTTCTTGCTGTGCAAATTGTAGCAGGTTTGAAAATAGTACAATGATAAAGTGGATGCAAATCAGTTTTGCGCAAAAATAATTGTTTTAGGACAGCATTGCCATTTAAATAACAACATTTTGTTCGCTGTAGAATTTGAAAATTTCACCATAATCCCACAACATTTAATCTGATTGCCGAGAAATAGATTTGATCTGATTGTTGTTAGATAGATCTAATTCCAGTTTTATCCTAAATGAACTATAGCAACAGAACATCAGAAAATATATGATTTCGACTCCCATTCACATATTATTATTATTATTAAAGTAGTTTAACCAGACCACAATTCACATAACTGCGCTTTTGAACAGAAATACCTAAAAAGAGGGACTGCGGAGATGACGCCAGATTAGTTTTTAATTTTCTCTGAGGGGAAGGTAACAAATGAAGAAGGCTTTATTTCCCCTTGGGAACGGAGAATAAAAATTTCTCTATTCTATAATGTTTTCCCAAATATCAAACTTCTTTTGCTTAGTGCGTCATTGGCAATGACTAATGTTCAGTAAGCGCTTATGCCTTACTAGTCGGTGTATCTCTTTTTCGTATTTAATTTCCTTTTGTGGAATTTTTTTTTTACTTCAGCAAACAAAAATGAAAGAAGATTAAGATGTCTGATTTTCCGGGAGCGGTTCGAATCCTGCCACGGTCTTTGCAGTGACAAAAGTATCCACACTATGTGAAGAAATCAGGTAAAGGGGACAATGTGTATATTACAATTACATAAATGTATCTGATAGAAAATGACGTTTAGTCTCTCTCTCTCTCTCTCTCTCTCTCTCTCTCTCTCTCTCTCTCTCCCCCCGTATATGTATATTATATATATATATATATCTACATATATAATATATATTTATATATATAATATATATATATATATATATGTATGTATTGTATATATATATATATATATATATATAATATAAGATATAGATATATATATATATATTTATATATTATATATATATGTATGTATATAATATATATATATATATATACTATATATATATACGTATATATATATAAATATATATATATATATATATACTATATATATATATCTATATATATATATATATATATATATAAATACATACGCTAGTAAGATCGTAAGAGACTAGACGATCTCGCCTCATCCCCTCCTATTTCTTTAAGAGAAAATCCGGTTTCAGTTGTCGAAAAACTATTGAATTCCCTTTACCCTTTGCCAGTCGTGCATCTGAGAACTTGAATGAGTCTATCACCCGTAACTGTATACAAGCCGTGTCAATAACGTAAGCCGAAACAGAGTCAATTCCTTATACGATCTGATGTCATTTTCCTAAAGTTCACTGAGTTCCTGCTATGGAACATTTTTTAATGGATTTTTCTAAGGAACCTATAATTTAGTATTATTCGAAATATATTGAAAATCTACTTTTAGTACCTCTATGATAATAACGTACAACTGCTCTCGTTTTATTTTGAGTATGTTTAAAGTCTGGCAATTTTTCTGTAAGACTTTCCCATTTGTGCAGAAATCCTTTACCATCACCAGTGTTCAAGCGTTTTTATTTATTAATCAGAATCCAATATCTTAAATTTTTCAAATGTTCGATTAATCTGGGATTATCCGTTGTATATCCTATTCATTATTTTGCTTAATGATTTGTCTATTTTCGTTAGTTTTGCACACCTGGGCCAACTTAAATCTCATGAACTCATTTGTCGTTTGGTGACGTCTGTCGCCTTTTGGGACATATCAATCCATATCTCATTATTTATTCCAGGCCGGAGTTACATAACTGGATGGGATGCCCAACCCCCTTGTCCTGCGATAAAATATGGAACACTATTAGCTTTTCTGTCGCAGTTGTAGTTTTCTGTAAAAGAAGACTATTGAGAAGGCGATTTGTCTGTCCGTCTGCACTTTTTCTGTTTGCCCTCAGAACTTAAAAACTACTGAGGCTAGAGGGCTGCAAGTTGGTGTGTTGAACATCCGCCCTCCAGTCATCAAACTAACCAAATTGCAGCCCTCTAACCTCAGTCGTTTTTTTATTCTATTTAAGATTAAAGTTAGCTATGATCGTGCATCTGGCACCGTTATAGGTGCTAACAACCAGGCTGAAAGTTTCATGGGGCGTGGCTGAGAGTTTCACACTGTATTATAGGCTGTACAAAAAACTCAATTGCGGCGAGTTTTTGTAACTTGTTAGTTATCATCCTAAACTTATGCCTTTATGTATCGTATTTCATATTATTAAAGTTGGTAATTTTACAGTTACTCGGATGTTTGACTCCTACTGATGGTGGCTTCACAGACACCTTTCAAAGTTTGCGAGATGGTCGAAGCTTTCAAGTTATGTTTATGATATCACATTAACGATTTAAGTATTCGCACTCTAATCTTAGGGACTTTTTTTGTTTTATGGAGGACTCGTATGTTAAATGAATACCGGATAAATACGTTAAAACGCTTTGATAACCAAGAAGCATCATATAATGAAGTAAATATATTTTAAACTACAAGAGGAATTTACTTCATTGTGGATTGTATCCCCATATATATATATATATATATATATATATATATATATATATATATATATATATATATATATATATATATATATATATATATAATATATATATATATATATACTATATATATATATATATATATATATATATATATATATATATATATATAATATATATGCACCAGAGTGTGGGAATCCGGTTGACATGTATTTTTTACGTAATTTAGAGGTTTCTGAATGTCCTGAGTGAGTGTATATTTCTTAGTGGATGACTGTGCGTGCTACGAAATAATAAGATCTCCATTAAATAAAAAAGTAATTCGCCCCTCAAAAGAATATTAAATCTTCATGATATATTCACATAGGTTTTTCAAATTTCTATGGATCATTCATCAATCCATGGCATTGGAATTGTCTAAAGTTCTCTTTAATGTCAAAAGCTATTACAGTGTTAATAATGTTAATGTATCGTAAGGCCGTTTGTACCTAAGTCGGTCTAATTGTCGACAGTCTTTTAGTTGAGTCTTTCTGTGCCTTAACATTCACGTAAGTAATAAGTTATTAATCTCTAGAGAATTAGATATGAGAAACAAAAAAAAAGTAATAATAATAAGTTTTCTTTACTTGGATATTCCAGCCCTAAATGAAAAAAAGGGGTCGGGGGTTGGATTATGAGTTGAATGTAAGACTAGTTTTAACTCTGATGAATATATACTTTTACTCTTCCTCTTGTTTCCAAACTCAAATTACTCGAGTGTTTAATAAAGTTGACTATTGTGTCGACACAACTGCGCACTTTATTAATGCATGGCCAACCAAACTAGTCGCTATAACCTAGTAACCTCCCCGTCTACTATAAATACCTGTGCACTTTGTATATTGCGTCAGTCACTCTTACTTGTAATTGTTATCAGGCCACCGCCAGAACGCAAGTTAAAACTTCGTCATAGGAAATGCAAACAGTAAACTAAAATTATAAAAATATTATTTCCTACCTGATTTCTTGTTCTCAGACCTAACCATGTATAATTCTTTTTTTGTTTATTATTATTATTATTATTATTATTATTATTATTATTATTATTATTATTATTATTATTATTATTATTTTGCTCAATCACAGTCCTCTAATTCGACTGGGTAGTATTTATAGTGTGGGGTTCCGAGTTGCATCCTGCCTCCTTAGGAGTCCATCACTTTTCTTACTATGTGCGCCGTTTCTAGGATCACACTCTTCTGCATGAGTCCTGGAGCTACTTCAGCGTCTAGTTTTTCCAGATTCATTTTCAAGGATCTTGGGATCATGCCTAGTGTTCCTGTGATTATGGGTACAATTTCCACTGACATATCCCATATCCTTCTTATTTCTATTTTCAGGTCTTGATACTTATCCATTTTTTCCCTCTCTTTCTCTTCAACTCTGGTGTCCCATGGTATTGCGACATCTATGAGTGATCCTTTCTTCTTGATTTTGTCAATCAACGTCACGTCTGGTCTATTTGCACGTATCACCCTATCTGTTCTGATACCATAGTCCCAGAGGATCTTTGCCTGATCGTTTTCTATAACTCCCTCAGGTTGATGTTCGTACCACTTATTACTGCAAGGTAGCTGGTGTTTCTTGCACAAGCTCCAGTGGAGGGCTTTTGCTACTGAATCCTGCCTCTTTTTGTACTGGTTCTGTGCAAGTGCCGGACATTCGCTTGCTAAGTGGTTTATGGTTTCATTTTTCGTATTACACTTCCTACATATGGGAGAGATGTTATTTCCATCTATCGTTCTTTGGACATATCTGGTTCTTAGGGCCTGATCTTGTGCCGCTATTATCATTCCTTCAGTTTCCTTATTATTATTATTATTATTATTATTATTATTATTATTATTATTATTATTATTATTATTATTATTATTGTGGAAAAGATGATGTACTATGAAAACAGCAACTTAGTAGTATTACAAGATAATGGCTCTTTGACATTCCCAGTTTCTAACTGCAGTATTTCTTGATAATTATAACAGTGTGTCCTCTCTCAAAATAATGTTCTTGCAGTGCTCCTCCTTCTCTCTCTCTCTCTCTCTCTCTCTCTCTCTCTCCTCTCTCTCTCTCTCTCGCTTTATTTCCTCCAGAATGGTTCTTTGGTTGCTCAGACTGGCACTAATTTCTAAGAGAACTGGTATTTTGTCTCTTTTAAGGCTTCTCCTTCAGATTTTCCTCACACATTTCTTTGTTTAGGTCCTTTTATTGTTCGTCTTTTTTTTTCTTACTCAATGTATATTGTTCTCTTTGTTGGTTACTACTTCTGCCGCTGCTGTTCTTTGCAAGATTAATTTTGTATTAACACTTTTCAGAATATTCATGGATATTTATTTTTCTAATATAACGATATTTTAATTGCTATATTATGGTTGTATAGTTTTAATGAAAGTTGATAAATTTTGATATAAAAGGAAAAGTTTTCAGCCATATTTTTTATTCAAATAATTACAGATGTACACTTTGCTATTGATATCTTGTCATTTCTATATCTTATCAAGTCTATTTTTATTATATCGTCACTATCCATTTCGATATGTGCTAACACTTCTTAATCTTGTTATCAGCTCTTGATTAGCCGCCATTCTCTACTCTGGGCAATTATTTTTTTTTCCCATTCATGTCTTCCTTCGAGAAATTGACAACTTCCCTCCAATAATCTGCGTTGTTTGTTGGGAGCTATCAATAGACCAAAGCATCAGCGCATCTTTTGTTTGTTTGTTTGTTTGTTTGAGAGAGAAGAGAGAGAGAGAGAGATAGTATGAGAGAGAGAGGACTGATAGAAAGAGAGAGAATTTGAGAGAAGAGAGAGAGGATTTGAATTTATGGATTCTTTTAAAGATAGAAATTGTGTCGTGGTCGACCCAGTCAGCTATTTAGACAATTAGGCAATCGAAAGCAGCGCTTCTGAGATTCTCGAGAATTTTGTATATACAATAACAATCCCATGGCCAGTTACAGCCTTTTTAAGTTGTTAGGACTTTTATGGAATTATTTACTATCTTTAATTTGACGAATTTGTAAACTTTACCAAAAATAGGTTTACCGGAGTTTTGTGGATGTCACAATTATTCTATTCGTATGTTGGTTGCCATAAACTCATCTGCGTAAATACTCGTACATATTTTTCGGAATAAACGAACTTTTTTGTCCGCAATCTGTGAGTAAAAAAATTTTGTTTGGAGTTTGTTTTGAATTTCTTATGGTGGAAAATTCCAGAGAAATATTGTGACAACTAACATTAACATCATATCAAGTAAAAATATTGTGATAACTAACATTAACATCATATCAAGTAAAAATATTGTGATAACTAACACTAACATCATATCAAGTACAAAATATTGTGATAACTAACATTAACATCATATCAAGTAAAAATATTGTGATAACTAACACTAACATCATATCAAGTAAAAATATTGTGACAACGAACATTAACATCATATCAAGTAAAAATATTGTGATAACTAACATTAACATCATATCAAGTAAAAATATTGTGATAACTAACATTAACATCATATCAAGTAAAAATATTGTGACAACTAACATTAACATCATATCAAGTAAAAATATTGTGATAACTAACATTAACATCATATCAAGTAAGAATATCGTGATAACTAACATTACCATCATATCAAGTAAAAATATTGTGACAACGAACATTAACATCATACCAAGTAAAAATATTGGGACAACTAACATTAAAATCATATCAAGAAATAAATCCTTTGCATCGAACAATTAATACAAAGAACTGAGGAATACTTCGTAAATTATATCTTTGAACGATTAAAACATAAAGGCACAATAAAGACTGAAGAAACGAATATAACAAAAACTATCCCCCATAAGAGTACAAGATATACTTGTTTCAAACGACCTCATTACACAAACAATCCACTTTAATGAGAAACGGCCCTAGGCGTGCTGGACTCCATCTGATATTATGTTCACAGGATTATGTAGTCAGGCTTAAGGACGCGGGAAAACGGAATTTGAGTGGGATAATCCACTTGGGCCAAAAAAAAAAAAAAATCATAATCCTGTATTATGAGGTATCTCGTATTAATGTTAACTCGCATATATCGGGAAATATTCTGACTGTTAATTTCTATGTATGGCATGTTTAAAACAAGCAAAGTCACTAGTAAAATTAGCAAAGCTTCTCTCTCTCTCTTCTCTCTCTCTCTTCTCTCATTATGGATCCTGTGTTATATTTATTTTTGAATTTTCACTTTGTGTAACATTTTCTCACTTTTCCCCAAAGCCTTGTTTATTCTCTCATTTTTTGTCTTATGAATCATAGTTTCTTACTTTTTCAATCCTACAATGTGTCTTTCATAGTGTAGCAAGCCATGTCTCTATAATTCTTACAATAAACTCATCCTTTTACTTATAAAAATGATTCCTTATTCCTCCCACCTCGACCTTGGGAACCTTCCATGTAAATAAAAATGAATAAGGCGAGAGAGAAAAATATGAGAAACAGCAGCAGTAAATTAGTCAAATTTAAGCGAGCAATTTAAAAGTAAAAGAACAAACTTACTCAAGTGGAGTATTATCCGAGAACGGTTAAGCTCGTGGATCTTTCTGCACAGGCAAGAACTACAATCATATCTTTTGGAAAAGGAATATGAAGTTCATGAGTGCCAGGCATAGAAGTGAGGTAGGTATACGCAAATGTTGTCTGGTTGGAAAAATGTTGGGTGGGGGGGAGGGGGGGGACGCTGGTCATCGTACAGGTTGTTTGGAGAGAAACAAGCAGATGAAAGTGCGTCTCAAAAGATGACAGGCTTAGGAATACAACTGGGACCCTGAGGTGCAATCATCATGATATTCAAGGTATGCCTGGATGAAAGATACATCAGATTTTTTGTTAATTTTCGAACTATCAAATTCGAAAACAAAGCTGCGTTCATTTCCTGGTATATTAAACAATGTCGGTTTTCTACACCCGGAAATGAATGCGGCTTTGTTTTCGACTTTGATAGTTCGAAAAAGTGGGATATTTCTTAACATAAAGCAATGCATATTTGCTGATTTTCTATCCGTTTCAGTGCCAGTATGGATTAAGTGGCGAGAGAATTCCGAGAAAGGACGAGAGATAAAATCTGAAGGTAAGTTGCTAAAGGAAAAGTGTTATAAATTAAATCTGTTGTAACAGTATCTGTTGTTGATCTCCCATGGAAACTTCAGCGGTCTGGTAATGTACTTGATGGTTAAAACATTTTTTTTAATGTATTCATGAATTTGTAGTAAGATTGGTTCATTATTAAGCAAACCTTTTAGTATTTATCTTTCTTATGTTTAATATGAAACGGCCGTAAAATGGAAATGATTCTCCCCCTTGAGGAAAAAAAATATATGAACAGTCACTTTTGATTATAATGATTCGATATAAAAGCTGGAACTATCTTAACAATTCATGATTTCCTTTTACCTTAGTTCATGATAAAAGTATACATGTTTTCATATAAATTTTCGGAGAAACATTTGGGATTTTTTTTTATTTTCTGAATTATTCATTTCTTAAATACTTCTTTGTCACTACAGATACAAGGCAACGGTTTCTGTGGTGTGGTTTTTAATCATTTAAGAAATGATGATGCGCTGATCAGAAGCATTTTATCTTTGAAAAATTCAACAAAGATTTTCATCGGAAACTCTTACCTTAAAATTTTAAATATATATATGTAATATATATATATATATATATATATATATATATATATATATATATATATATATATATATATATATATATATATATATATATATGTATATATATATATATATATATATATATATATATATATAATATATATATATAATATATATATATATATATATATATATATATATATATATATATATATATATATATATATATATATATATATATATATATATATACTATATATATAATATATATATTGTAATATTGATATAAAGTTTCTAAAGGGTCCACAATAATTGTGGACCCTTTAGAACATTATATATACTCGCGATAGAGAGCTTTTCCCCACAGTGATATAAAGCCCATCACGATTATTGACTTACCAGCCTTCCCAGTCCCCACACTCTTCCTTTCTTCCCTCCTCCCTTCTTTCTTTACCATTAGCAGCGTAATTCCGTTGCCCAGTACAATGTATCCTAAAATGAATTATAATCTTGAATTTAATTACGAAAATGAATGATGCGATAACAAAGTCATGAAGGGCTGCTATGTCTTGTAATTGGCTTGCGCGTTCAAGAGACTGCGTGTAAGAAAATTACACACACACGCACGCACACACACACACACACACACACACACACACACACACACATATATATATATATATATATATATATATAATATATATATAATACTATATATATAATATATATATATATATATACTATATAAAAACAAGTAATATCAGAAGAGGGTCATGTAAGTTTATATCATCATAAAAATTAAAGAATACTTGTAGTTGTGCACGACAAACTATCTGTTCTACAGAAACATTTTTTAGGATATTTGTTGCTGGGGATGACAGTCGTCTAATGAATTAAAAAAAGGAAATATAATAAAAAAAAACGTTAACGCTTCATGATATATTTTGCACTAATGTCAGTTTATCACAAGTAATGTTAAGTATAATCGTAATTATATCCTTAACATATAACGGTTAAAATCGTAGCGAGCTTCAAATATCAGCATCTTGCGTGTGTTTGTGGGGTTGTTTATGGATGTTTGGCTTAGTACGTTTGTGGCTTCGTGTTTGTGAAAATTTTTCGTCTTTCTGTCATGATCACGTGATGAGGAAGCATCGATGCGAGGAATAATGGGAGCAAGAGAGATGTGAGGAGATGAGAATGTTCCCTCAAGAAATCACGAGAGCAGTCTGGAAGTCTGGAGAATGAAGAAGTGTTTTCCAGTATTTCGTTGGGTGAATCGCCGAAGAAATTTTTTTTATTTTCAAACAATTTCCCAATTTGAGGCTGATATCCTTATATATGCCGAGTCTAATTATTTTTGCCAGAAATAATAAATCCTTCTATTGTATTTTTCATTGTTTTATGTATTATTCTTGCTTTGAATTTTGATTCATGTTAAATTTATCCATATTTCCCCTATATTTATCGTTGCATTCTTCATATATTTATAACGTTATCAGATTTTCCTTTGTTCATCAGACTAAAATCTCCATCCCGGGAAGGATCCGAATATTACGAAAACATTTAAGAGTCAAACTTCTTTTACTCGAATATCTCACTTGCTTTCAACTCTTCCTCCGTAAAAAAAAAAAAAAAAATATTATTTTTAAGGATGCAAAATGACTCGTTAAACAGTGGCTCATTCACTGTGAAATTTGATTAAGTCATCTCGTTCTCTTTTCACAGGTGGTTCCGCCGAAAACATTGGAACGTTTTTGTAGAAGTTTTCTTTCATTTCTCATTTGTTTTCGCTTCATTTTCTTTTTCGTCCTTATTATTATTTTTTCCGTTCTTCTGCTCTTCGTTTCTTGTAACAATAAGCATTATTCGGAATGTGAAGAGTCGTACCGGGAATACTGTCTGGAAACAATGCTACGAAATCCTGTGTTCCGGAATGAGCATGGTGTGTGGGAAGTGGCATTCCCACGTGCTCCTTTGTACAGTATGTGGGCATTATACTATATTTACAACCGAGAGAGAGAGAAAGACAATACTTTTACCGCATATATAGAGTGAAGTCTGTGTGGTACAACCATCGTGAATTACCAAAAGGGTTAATGGAATAAAAAAAATTTAATGATTGGCATTTACACATAATTGATTGAAGATACATGTTATACTGGAATTTGATTTCACATGTCTTGTCTCCAATTTATTAAAAAGAAACAAAATGCATATAATTTGTAGTAGTAGTAGTATTGATCACAGTAAACTGATGCATAGTATATTAGACCAAATGCCCTAACTTTTATCGAATAACTAGAAAAGATAAAATAACTAACTATTCTAACTATACTCTGTTTTTTTCCATCTGTCCATCCGCCTGTGGTGGTCGCGCATGGTAACACGGCGTCCCGGGCTTTAAATAGTTACGCTATGTCTAAGTTTTAGGTAAATAAAAGGCTATCTGGGTGTACATTTGCAGCTGAAATGTGTTTTAATAATTTACTCTATGCGAATTACACTGTTAATATTCGAAATAGGATATTATTTAAAGCCCGGGACCTGCGTGTTACCATGTGCAAACACCACAGGCGGATGGACAGATGGAAAAAAACAGAGTATAGTGTCAACAAATTTACATTCAGAATGTTTCAGAAAAGTACTAAAGTTTGCTCATTCATGCTTGAACTTAATTCTCTCCGCTACTGAAGAATGCTCAAAACACTGCTTGAAATGATCATGAAGTGGCGCTCAGATAAGACAAAAACTCCAAAGAAGCCAGCATAAACAATCAAAAAGCACAAATGAAAATCTGTGATGAA
>NC_087210.1:14579888-14591903 GCF_015104395.2 Macrobrachium nipponense | reverse complement strand
TACAATTGGAGAGGAAGGCCTCAGGTACAAACCAGATCAGGAATACCAGATGGTTAATTATCAAAAGGGTAAAAATTAAAAGGGATAATCCAGGATTATCGGATATCACACGGTCACAAACTTAAACAGATTCTAACCCTAACCGAAATTACAAAGTATCTTTACAGTCCAAAACATGTAAAAAACTGAATATATTAATTTTGTTGCTTATATTTATCTACAACTTTTTTCATTATGAAAGCATCAAGTTTAAATAAACCAAGACTTAAATTTAGAACACTTTCTATTATTTGACTTGATAAAACAAGATTCAATGATATTCCTTTTAACTGTGTCATTACATGGGACTAAGGCTCTTGCTTGACTCCAGTTAATAGGATGGTCTAAATCTCTCATATGTACAAATAATGCATTCGAATATTTGCCCAGTTCTCACAGAATATTGATGTTGCTTAAGACGCTGTGAAAGAGATTTTCCGGTCCGTCCGTAATAGATTTTATCACACTTTTGCAAGGAATTTCATATATGCAGCCTGGAAGATCTTTAGGAGAATTTTTGATTACTAAACTCTTGACATTAATATTACTGAAAACAACATTTATTGTTAAAAAGCTTTAAAATTCTAGGAATATCTAAAAACCTTTCATCATAAGGTAATTTTTAGAATGTTATGCTTACTAATTCAAGTTTGTCATTAGCTGAATAAAATGTTTTTCTAGCTCTTTTCCATGCCAACATCTACAAAAGTCCTTGGGTATTTTAAGTTTCAATGCAATATCATAAATAGTTTTAATTTCAGCGTCAATAAACTGCGGGCTACAGACACGTAAAGCCCTTAGGAACATCCCAGAAAAAACAGAGAATTTAATATTTGATGGTGATTGGAGTAGTAATGAACAAAAGAGGCAAATATTAGTTGATTTTTCGAAAGACTGAAAAGGTGAAATTTCTATCATTTCTATGGACAGTTACATCAGAAAATTTCAAATTACAATTTCTTTCTTCCTCTACAGTAAATTTTATAGAAGGGACTAAATTATTGAGATTATTAAGGAATTCCTGGAGGTTTTCGTGAACTGGCCAAATACAGAAGATATCATCTACGTATCTAAACCAAATAACTTTTTGGGGCAAAATTCTTGGTAAGAGTTTGTCTCAAAAAATTCCATGTAAATATTGCTAAGGACAGGAGATAAGGGATTACCCATGGCCATGCCATACTTTTGTACAAAAATTCCCCATTGAAACAAAATTTACTATCTTTGATACATAACCTTATGAGACTAATGAGATTTGCTACACTTAATGGGAATGTCATGACGCTCTAATTCCTCTTCCAAATATTCAAGTAAGTCATCTACAGGCACTTTTGTAATAAAGAAACAACATCAAAACTAACCATATTAAAATCATAATTCAAATTTAAACTATTCAATTGTTTATAAATCAACATTGTTTTAACATTCGTGTTAGAAATATTTCCTACCAAAGGAGTAAGAATTTTTACAAGCCATTTAGATAAATTATACGAAACTGAGCCCACTGAACTAATGATTGGTCTGATAATAAGGTTATTGATTTTATGTGTCTTGACTAAACCATACATGTAAGGTAGGGAGGCGCATTGCGGTGTAACTGTTTAATTAAATGGTCCAAGCCCTTCAAAATGGATTTAATTTGTTTGTTATTAAAATGGGAGTTAACTGTCTGTGTAGGGTCAGACCTCAGTTTCGTATAAGTATCGGTGTCATTTAGCAATGTCATTATTTTACTTATATAATCACTTTTATTCATTATTACCACTGCATTAGATTTATCTGCTTTTGTCACCTTCACTGTTTCGTCTTCTTTAATTTTCTTAAAAGCCTGGGGAAATCTCACGGGTACATTAGGGGGAGAAGTTTACTCATAGCACCATACACAATACCTTTACAATATTGATATCATCATGGGCATAGGTTTTGATTCAATTTTTCTAAATAACAAAAGGATTTTGAGATGTCGACACAGTCCAGGTTACCATTAAATACACCAAAGCTTAACCCATATCCCAAAGCCGCTGTCGTAGCACTATCCACTGGTTTGTCAGATAAATTAATCATGAAGTCCAAGTTGGCATGCTTAGTCCAGTCGCTTTCAGCAATAAGATTTTTCAGCTTGACTTGGAGCTTCCTTTCAAGACGGTTGCAGCACTTTCTCAATTTTCCGTAGCAATAATCCAGCATCCGATTCTTCCAATCGACAGGAACCGTCTGATTAAAGCTATACCGTCTGCTTCTAAGTGTACGGAACGCATCATCTACTTCCACTTTTGTGATGTCGATGTGTTTCTGAAGTATGATGCGTTGAAACTCGTCGAAAGGTCGCTCTGCTAGGCGAAGAATTCTCACTGGTAAAATCGACTTGGGCATCACTTGCTCGTTCATGCACTTCCGTAGAAAGGAAGCTCCAAGTCAAGCTGAAAAATCTTATTGCTGAAAGCGACTGGACTAAGCATGCCAACGTGGACTTCATGATTAATTTATCTGACAAACCAGTGGATAGTGCTACGACAGCGGCTTTGGGATATGGGTTAAGCTTTGGTGTATTTAATGGTAACCTGGACTGTGTCGACATCTCAAAATCCTTTTGTTATTAAGAAAAAATTGAATCAAAAACCTATGCCCTGATGATATCAATATTTGTAAAGGTATTGTGTATGGTGCTATGAGTAAACCTTCTCCCCCTAATGTACCCGTGAGATTTCTCCAGGCTTTTAAGAAAATTAAAGAAGACGAAACAGTGAAGGTGACAAAAGCAGATAAATCTAATGCAGTGGTAATAATGAATAAAAGTGATTATATAAGTAAAATAATGACATTGCTAAATGACACTGATACTTATACGAAACTGAGGTCTGACCCTACACAGACAGTTAATTAAAATCATTTTGAAGGGCTTGGACCATTTAATTAAACAGTTTACACCGCAATGCGCCTCCCTACCTTACATGTATGGTTTAGTCAAGACACATAAAATCAATAACCCTATCAGACCAATCACTTAGTTCAGTGGGCTCAGTTTCGTATAATTTATCTAAATGGCTTGTAAAAATTCTTACTCCTTTGGTAGGAAATATTTCTAACACGAATGTTAAAAACAATGTTGATTTTATAAACAAATTGAATAGTTTAAATTTGAATTAGGATTTTAATATGGTTAGTTTTGATGTTGTCTCTTTATTTACAAAAGTGCCTGTAGATGACTTATTTGAATGGAATTGGAAGAGGAATTAGAGCGTCATGACATTCCTTAAGGTGTAGCAAATCTCATTAGTCTCATAAGGTTATGTATCAAAGATAGTAATTTTGTTTCAATGGGGAATTTTTTGTACAAAAGTTTGGCATTGGCCATGGGTAATCCCTTATCTCCTGTCCTTAGCAATATTTTCATGGAATTTTTTTGAGACAAAACTCTTACCAAGAATTTTGCCCCAAAAAGTTATTTGGTTTAGATACGTGGATGATATCTTCTGTATTTGGCCAGTTCACGAAAACCTCCAGGAATTCCTTAATAATCTCAATAATTTAGTCCCTTCTATAAAATTTACTGTAGAGGAAGAAAGAAATTGTAATTTGAATTTTCTTGATGTAACTGTCCATAGAAATGATAGAAATTTCACCTTTTCAGTCTTTCGAAAATCAACATAATATTGCTCTTTTGTTCATTACTACTCCAATCACCATCAAAACTGTTAAATTCTCTGTTTTTTCTGGAATGTTCCTAAGGGCTTTACGTGTCTAGTAGCCCGCAGTTTATTGACGCTGAAATTAAAACTATTTATGATATTGCATTGAAAACTTAAATAACCAAGGACTTTTGTAGATGTGGCATGGAAAAGAGCTAGAAAAACATTTATTCAGCTAATGACAAAACTTGAATTTAGTAAGCATAACATTCTAAAATTACCTTATGATGAAAGGTTTTTAGATATTCCTAGAATTTTAAAGCTTTTTAACATAAATGTTGTTTTCAGTAATATTAATGTCAAGAGTTTTAGTAATCAAAAAATTCTCCTAAAGATCATTTCCAGGCTGCATATATGAAATTCCTTGCAAAAAGTGTGATAAAAAATCTATTACGGACGGACCAGAAAATCTCTTTCACAGCGTCTTAAGCAAGAATCAATCATTCTGTGAGAAATGTGGCAAAATATCGAATGCATTATTTGTACATATTGAGAGATTTAGACCCATCTATTTAAAACTGGAGTCAAGCAAGAGCCTTAGTCCCATGTAATTGACACAGTTTTAAAAGGAAATATCATTGAATCTTGTTTTATCAAGTCAAATAATAGAAATGTTCTAAATTTAAGTCTTGGTTTTATTAAACTGGGATGCTTTCATAATGAAAAAAGTTGTAGATAAAAATAATAAGCAAAACAAAAATTAATATATTAGTTTTTTACATGACTGTAAAGATACTTGTAATTTCGGTTAGGGTTAGAATCTGTTTAAGTTTGTGAGTGGACCGTGTGATATCCGATAATCCTGGATTATCCCTTTTAATTTTTACCCTTTTTGATAATTAACCATCTGGTATTCCTGATACTGGTTTGTACCTGAGGGCCTTCCTCTCCAATGTTACTTAGTAGCTCCTTGACGATGTCTGAATAAAGACGAAAGCGCAGTCGACTCAAATTTAATATCTTGCAAACTGAGTACTATAAAAAAGCACTGCCTTACTGATCAAAACAGTCACCATCATATAACATTAAAGGGAGCAGTGTGGAGAACATAAGTGACGAGACGAATTCCAGACCCAACACGCTCTCCCCAAACGCTATTTGCCAAACTTCTCCCGACCCAATTCTCAAAAGTTTTGATCAAATCGCTTGTCATCAGACCTCGTTCTTTAACACGGGAACTCTCTCTCACTCTCTATTTACGTTAAACGGAAACCAGACAAGAAATAATGGATGGAAACCCGTGGCCCGAAGAGATACAAAACATCTCATTTGTGGGAACTTCTTTAAACTGCCACCAGAAGTTGTAAACAACAAGTGTGGAAGACTTTAAAAGAAAGCTAGGACATTGTGAATGAACAGTAAAACCTGCTCTTAGAGATAAGCGAGCACACGATGTCTCCTCGGATGGACTAATAAGCCTTTGACACATCCTAATCCTTGTAACTCAAGCTAATGACACCAGTTCTCCTCGGGGTAATATAGTACGAAAACTTATTCGAAGTGAAATTTGCGCACCTATTTGGATACCTCAAAGGTGGTGCCCGCAAAACTAACAAATTTACTGAAACGCTAGTTTGTTAAATGTATTCAAGATCTGAATACAGGCCAATGGTTCCTTTCGAAATCTGAACGTCTATCTAACGAAATCGGACGAAGATGTTAAAATCATGTTATAGGGGACAAGCATGGATTACACAAGCAAAACGGATACGCACGAACAGGTGTTAAGAGATCCTCTACTACTAACACCCTGTTTTTTTTTTTTTTTTTTTGTTTTTTTTTTTTGTTTTTTTTTAAGAATTTTTTTCAAGAATTTGTTAAGAAAATAGCTATATTTAAAATGATAAAAAAAACCACAAGAGAAATTAAATGGAAAATACCTGATATATCAGCAACATGCGATGAAAAAAAAAAAAAAAAAGAGAATAAGACAATAGAGAAAGGACACTGTATAAATTAAATGCCGTGGAAGCGGTCATAATATTCAATGCCTCCTCCCTAATAATAATAATAATAATAATAATAATAATAATAATAATAATGATAATAACTGCATCAACACCAAGCAGTATATAAGAGCTCCCAGCGTCAAGTGTGAGAGTAATGGCACCATTTATGGATTTCATTAAAACAAACAGGGCCCCTTAGTCTTCTTAATTATCAAGAAGATTGTTCGTGTCAGCCCTTTTGAAAAGGAGACTGAGAGAGACTGCAAGTGGAGGGTAGGAAGTAGTGCTAAGGAAACGGGTTTAACGGCATAATTACTAAACATAAGGAGCTAATTAAAAGAAACTTGTTTTCTAGCTTAGAATCACAATGAGAAATGTAATGACCTTAATGTTATTATCATTAGCTTCTCTCGCCCTCTCAACACGGTTTTCCATCTGAAACGAATTTTAATCTTTTGAGGACATATAATGTGTGTCCATGGTGTTACAGATGCCGTAACTTTATATAAAAAATCAAGTATAATTTTCTTTTCTTGGTTACAAGAAATATTAAAATTAATATTTTTTTCTTCCACATAAGAGCTATTGAAATAGAGGGTGGGTTGTAGAAGGTAAGCTGGCCATTGCACAGTTGACCAAAATGGTTAATAAAGGATTCAAAACTCCCGGACGACTATCCCAGTTGTATGTGTTGTAGACTGAGCAACATTGAACGAAAAGTAATGGCAGAAGTGCTGTGGTAATCTTTAGTTCAACTGTACGTACACATTTCTGGCAACGTTTCACTTTAAAAATTGCTTCGCTCAAAAGAGAATTTAACTGGGCCACAGGCACAATTCTGTGCTAGAGTTTTGCTTCTGCCCGTTTTTGTATTATGCGAAATTCTAAAATTTTAATAAAATACGTGAGATGATGTCATATTTTGTTATAATTTTTTCTATTGAACTAAAAAGGGAGAACAAATTTATTGGTCCATCTATGGCTATTTTCTTATGTAAGAAGTCGAAATGGCAGAGAACAATATAGAGACTTAAATAGCTCGTTAGTAAATTACATACGAAAGGGAGGTGGTGGTGGTGGTGGAGAGAGAGAGAGAGAGAGAGAGAGAGAGAGAGAGAGAGAGAGAAGATGGGTGGAACACTACACGCTCCCATACGAATATTCCTTCATCACAACAATTACTACTGCGCGATAGGTGAGCAGTGAGCCATCCTTCTTTCCTCGCACGACAAAAACTCTTTGCTTCATTGTTTTTCCCCAATGGAATTTTATTGTTTGGTTGATGTTCGCTGTATTTTTTCAGCTTCTTTGCGATTTATCCCCCCCCCCCCCCCCCCCCCCACACACTCTTTTCTCTCTCTTTCTCTCTCTCTCTATCTCTCTCACTCTCCTCTTCGACCAGTGTTGCCGACGCATTTATTGGCCCAGTTTGACCCTTATAGCATTTTGTTTTGGGGTTAAGGCGTGGAAATGCTGGTTTACTGTGCATGTGATTTAGCGATTAATACTGGATACACTTTTCTGCAACCAGCAAAGGCCATACTATTTAATTTACCTTAAAAATTAAATTTTGCAGAAGTGACAAATGTAAGAATTTAAATCTTTAAGAAAATTAGTTTCCTTGCCGAGTTAATGTCTTATCTGAACTGGCTGCTTGCGACTGGATTTTTTTTTTTTTTTTTTTCAGCCAGCTACAATGACTTTACCTTATATTGTTTACTTTATATATATATATATATATATATATATATATATATATATATATATACATATATATATATATATTGTCATTCAGCTTATCTAACAGCGACAAAGGAGACTATCTTAACACTCCATTCATCCGGAATTTCAGACATCCGAACCTATATTAAGAGCAAAACACGACGGTAAACAAAAACACAGAGGTATATAAGGATAGAAATCTCATATTCAGAAACACATATAGAAAATGGGAATGGCAATGCTATCAATGTCGGGGTATGGAGGCTACAGCCCCCCTCTCCTCTTGTAGGTAAGTCGAAAGGGTGTAGGACTCCCGCCCCATATTACTGTGGGAAACACTTGAGCCCCCATTCCCAGCGGGGCGGGGAAGGTTGGGGGGTTGGGGCATTACTACTGAGGGTGCCTTATGGCCCCCATATTGTGGGAAGCTTTTTTGTACCTATAGAAACACTTCTACATAGATGCCAACCACGAAAGTAAGGGAGGGTATGAAAAAGAGTGGTTCTGACCCCCTTTAGAAAAGGCCCTCAAATTTCGGATTTTGACTAAAACCTTCCTTAGGGGAGGAGAGCCTACGGTAAAAATTTGCTATCCCTAGCTGTCAACTCCGAAAGTGTAAAAAAAACTGAGTGGAATATATATATATATATATATATATATATATATATATATATATATATATATATAAATATATATATATAGATAGATAGATAGATAGATAGATGATAGATAGATAGATAGATAGATAGATAGATAGGTAGATAGATAGATAGATAGAGCAATTCAAATATATAAAATCTTACTTATTCATCATACCCTCTGACACTGCTGTTCTCCTTTGTACTACCCTTCCTGTTTTATCCACTGAAATCAATCATTTCCCCGACACCGTCACTGCAGTATCTTTAAACCCTCCAGAACAAACGCCAGAAGGTCAAATCAGGGGGAACATTATGAATCGTTTTCAGCTCTGCTCTGTCCGCTTCTTAGCCCCCACACTTCGTTCCTTCTCTCTTCTCATCTTTCTCCTCCATTTAACGTCGTTCCTCCTGCATGGCGAGCCACGTGGAAGAACTCTTTGGTACTCTTTGGTTCCTTGTAAGTTACAAAACATTTGGAGTGAATTCCTTATTGCTATAGTGCAGAAAGTTTTATTACCTGGCACTCCGAAGTGTTTATTTTTTCCTTTTTAAATTTATCTTTTTATTTTCACTATCATTATATTTATCAACATTTTTGCTGTTATTTTTGGTAATTTTGGTGTTGGTATTCATGTAAGTGTTGGCATCAGATTACTCACACATACACCCGCACTCTCAAAAACAACCACACAAAAACAAAAACACACGTCTGGACATAGTAGGCTGGGGTACTAACACACTACTTTTGCTATAAGTTCAACTATATGAGTTTGAGACTACATTTATATATTTAGCTCATGACATCACCACTTCTTAATGATTTAGTTATGCCTCCGTATATTTTGTCACTTCACCATTCCTTTGTCATACTACAATATTCATTTTTCAATATTCTGTCAATCAGAATCGTGTTTCGTGACATGCCTCTCAGATGTCGCGGGTTCGCGCCTCTCCCAGGGAGATGAAAATTCACTGGCTTTGTATCATGATCAGTTACTGCCACAGTGGGAGGTTGACATCAACATTCTTTGGAAGCTTGAATTTAAGTCAATGGCCCCTGTGGGCTTGTTTCATGCGAATAGGGTTTATCTACTGAATTAATATAATAATAATAATAATAATAATAATAATAATAATAATAATAATAATAATAATAATGTGTTCAACAAATTTTTAGGGAAACTGAGAATGTATTGTATTATCGCATTGTCTTACAAGCATATTTATAAATGTAGTCTCCAATTCATTTTGTTGAACTTTTAGTACCCTAACCTTTGTCCTCTATCGGAGACCAACACTTAAGCATAAGTATATATATACATATATATATATATATATATATATATATATATATATATATATATATATATATATATATATATATATATATATATATATTATAACATTTACACACAACCTTTCAGTTTTCGAACAATGGTTTTCTCTCGAGTCGTATATTATATGAGTGTACACTATAGGTGATCCGCTTTTTGTATTAGTTCATGTTCCCTTGTTCCTTATTTCTTCCCTTTTGTATTCTCGTTCCTACAACGAAATGTTTTTGTTTTCCATCAGTCATATCATTTTTATCGCGCTGCTGAAACAACTGTTTCTTTTCCATTTTCATTTTTCTTTTTTTTCTGATGTATTGTCCCGAGGTGATGCTCGTCCTCTTTTGTTGAAACAATCGGCTGTTTTTTTTATAATTATTTTTTTATGAAAAACCAAAAGAAGTAGTTTTCAGTTTTACAGAAAGATTTCGGTCTCCATGCCCTGTCTAATAACTTAAGAAAACTACGTTATTTCCAATACTTCACTGATATACAACTCTAGTTTGCCAAATCGAAAATTAATGAAAACTGTCTTATATCCAAAACTTCAACTGATTTACCACTTTAGTTTGTATGGCATCCTTATTCCCTCAACAATCCTCGCTAGCTTCAAAACCCCGAGAGTAAGTGCGTTTTGATCAATATTTAGGTTCGCATAGAGATTGGCAAAAAATGCCAAGGCAAATTAAAAGTTACATTCCTTCTTGCCATTCAATGGAAGTCACTGAGATACCCAATGACAATTTACGAATTCACCTGAACGTTTGCTTCCTACAAAAATGATGACTGTTGAGCCCTTTTATTGTAAGAAAATTTGTGTGCATTTTCCTCAAACCAACATGCATGAGTTCTTTAATCTGATCCTTTGTCCCTCATTCTCATTTCATTTACTACTCACAATTCTTCATTTGTCAAATTGAATTATTATTCCCCATCTACTTCGGGATCTCATTTTATTTCTTTTCTATCGTAATTTATCATAAGTTTAAATTCGCAATTCATCGTTCCAACCCAAGCATGAAAAGTGGTACGGAAATAATGAGGAATAGAAGAGAGAGAGAGAGAAGAGAGAGAAGAGAGGAGCGAGAGAGAGAGAGAGAGAGAGAAGAGAGAGGAAGAGAGAGAGCACTTTCACTGACGGGTCCAAACAGTTTTTTTCAGATTTTAAGTGATGTGTATTGTGTATAAATATATATTTCTGATGCAGCATATATATATATATATATTATATATATATATATATATATATATATATATATATATATAATATATATATATATATATATATATATATATTATATATAATATATATATATATATATATAGTATATATATATATATATATGATAGTCTATATGTGTGGAGGGGCAGTCCCAGTTAACTCCCACGCACACAAGCACACACAGACACCCATATGCAATTAGAAATTCATTTTTCCTTTCTGCCTCCCGCTATAGGTTTTCTTTCGCTTTTAGTGACGACTGAGTAACTCATAATCTTCCTCTACTTAAGCCATGACTTTTATAGTCTTTTTTTGCTCTCATTTTCCAAACCGCGGTCTAAAGTAATCTATTTTTCCCTTTTTGAATGAACAAAACAAACCAATTGCCACTTTTAATTATTAATAAATAATATCCTCATTTTTTTCTTCCCAGCTAAACCTTAAAAATACCTACGTCGTTTTGTTTCTCCTGAAAAAGTTTTTTTTTATTATTATTTTCTGCCATTGTGCTGAGTTAATTCGTTTTATTTCTCCTGATAATTTTCAAAATTATTTTCTGCAATTGTGCTTAGTTAATTTGTTTTATTTCTCCTGATAATATGTTTTTGTTTTATTATTTTCTACCATTGTGCTTAGTTAATTTGTTTTACTTCGCTTGGTAGTGTCTTTTTTTTCATTTTCTGCTATTGTGCTCGGTTATTTGTTGTTCATAGTTAAGAGGTTTATTTCTAGTGAAGCGTAATTATGTTAGTGCATGTTTGCGCGTCTTCATAAACTGCAATATAAACTTCCAGCTCGCTATACATTGCTTTTTGCCAGAAATAAATATCATTCCTACATGATCCACCATCGTAAATGTTCTTTGTCCTTTTCCCGACCTCATTCGCGAAAAAAAGAGATAAAAGGAAAACATCCACCGGGCAAAACGTTTCCTCCACTGTCAAAGAAACTGATGAACTTTTCAGTGAATTGCGTAATATGAAAACCGAACAACACTAAAACATATCCTATGTTTGAGTCGAATTCTAACTCTTCCGATTCAATATATTTTGGAGTTTTGCGATTTAAGAGATTGAGGGATGAAAAACACAGATAGAGATCCCAAAAAGAGTGAATAAATTCGAATATGAATGAAAGAAACAGGAATCAAAGTCAAGAAAAAAAATGGTATGAAACTGAGCTATCGCTAAAAGAAAAGAGAGAGAAGAGAGATAGAGAGAGAGAGAGAGAGAGAGAGAGAGGTAGAGAGAGAGAGAAGAGTGTTATGAGAAAGTATAAAATAGAACTTAAATTATATAATTATAGATATATATATATATATATATATATATATATATATATATATATATAGATATAGTTTAATTACTCAATTTACAAGCATAGTTCAGAATCTTACCATGTTAACAAAAAACCATAGCCAAG
>NC_087210.1:14574888-14577388 GCF_015104395.2 Macrobrachium nipponense | reverse complement strand
CTTTATAGCAGTAAATAACAAGGTTAAAGCATTGCTCTTTTTGCTCTCTTATTCTTTATTATTACTATTATTGAATGGATAAGGCTGGTTTATGTAAGGTAACTAGATTTTCCGTCTTAATGACCTCTTCTGATGAAGACATCAATCAGATAAAAATAGCATTTCCATTAATAACCAGTATATTTTTATTTTTTTAAATATGAGGTCAGTTTAGGAAGACAATCATCGTTTGTTTTTATGCATCTATATATATATATATATATATATATATATATATATATATATATATATATATATATATATATATATATATATCTATATATCTATATGCGTACACACATACACACATATATATACATATATATAGATATTATAATAATATATATATATATCTATATATATATATATATATATATATATATATATATATGTGTGTGTGTGTGTGTGTGTGTGTGTGTGTGTGTGTGTGTGTGTAGCGCAATTGCTTTAACTGCTGATTTTTACCCCTTTCTTGGTAGTGTGCCCATCTGTCAATATGTATGTATTACGCATAATTCTTGCTGCTCTATGGAATTTGATACTCACTGCCTCTCTATCATTTACTTTTATACACATGAAAAACACACACAAAAAATCATTGAGTAAATTAATTTAATGTTCTATGGCCAATTACTAATTCAAATTATAGCCTATTAATGATTAATGCTTCCTGCAATATACATTCACTTAAATGATACATGGTCAGTTCCTATTCATATGTAGTGACTGAGTACTTAAATCGGAACTTTGAAAAACAGGATTTATTATACTATTTGCTTTTAATCTTCGCTGAACCAAAACTAGCGACTAATTCTTATTGAATGAAGCAGGTTTATAAAGGAGAAAAAATTGCATTGATTTAGAGTTCTGTAGTTAATTAGAAGGTTGTTAATCGAGTTGAATTGAATTGAATAGAGAATTTAGGCCAAAGGCAAAGCACTGGAACCTACGAGGTCATTCAGCGTTGAAACTGAACAGATAGCAGATAGGTAACTTTAAACCCAAAAGTATGAACGTGTAGAATTATCTGCTAGTTGTAGAATTTTAGTGTAAACTGGAAAGAGGGTGACAAGTAATTAATTGTGTGTCAACTTTCATGATGTGAAGTTGGAAGCAGGTTTAGAACTGCGATTATATCAGTAATGTCAGGAAAGACAGAAGACACGGCTGTTTAATTTCAACCTTAATAGAAACTGAATAAAATGCGTCAGGGAGATAGAAATGCATCTTTATCATGTTGGTTTTTGGAAGCAAGTACATTCTGGTGATATATATTATACGCAAAGCGCTGCTGGAGAAAATATTAAAGTGATCGTAAGATATGTCAAGTATTTCATGCGTATTCTCAGGACCTACGGGATATCTACGCTAGATTTATGGACTTAAGCTGAGGATCATCTCGGCCAAATATCATTCTGGACTTTCTGAATATATTCCAACCTCAATATTTTAGTATATCTTACGAATTAAGGTAGAACAAACAAATGATATCATAAGTGGCTAATATTGAATCTAAAACATATTCATTTTATCGACTAATGAAATTTATACAATCAACTGAATAAAAAAATACTCTGTTCCAGGAGAACTAAGGAATCCATTGCTAAGATTGCATTTCATTTGGTTGCTACTTAAGAGGGTAGTTGATGAAGTGTTTTTATGAGTTGCTATACTCACAAATGCCTTTCCTCATTCAAGATAGACTTTGTGACGAGTCCGGCTATCGATCCCTAATATTCTCAAATTTGGTCCTTAATGTTTTTTTCAAATTGATCCTTTGTATTCCTAAGTGTGAGTCTCTTTTAATTGTGCTTCCACATTTGTACACTAATAATATGAGGAGTGTTGATCTTGAAAAATACTCGTAGGTGATTCGGTTCAGTAAGAGCTGCCATTTGAAAAGATGTTCTGAACCGCCATTTTAAAAGATGTGAACCATCTTGACATTTGGAATCGAGCAAATGGCTTCCATCTCGAAATCACCCTTTTTAAAGAGAGGCGTCTTACGTTTTGAGGAAGGAAATGTTAAGTAAATGAGATGAAATGGACATAACCGTTTGTAAGACTATTTTTTCACACTGATATAAAAGTAAGGTAGTGTAAATAAACTAAGAATGATTCCAAAGTGAACTTCAAGGATGGGCACGTTATGCAAGAGAAAATAATAGTCCGAGCTTCAGACAACAACAAAATTACATTAGCAAGTTGGAAGCGGGAGGAGAAAGAGACCGAAAAGATAGGATAGAAATGAAAGAGACGCATAAAGGAGATAACCGTCTCAAGTGATAAGTTTGAATATTATTATGACTCGTTAAGACTGTGAGAGAGTAGAGAGTACAGACAGACTGAAGTAGAGAAGACGATTCTTTGCAAATGAATAAGAAACCAAGTTACTCCGACAAGGTTCCATTATTCAAATAAAGACAACATTGCCATAGGTAGAATGCAAGATAGGCAGATT
>NC_087210.1:14559888-14569888 GCF_015104395.2 Macrobrachium nipponense | reverse complement strand
TGTAGTAACTGTCAGTCTATTTTATTTTCCTTGCTAATATTTGTCTTTACCTCTACATACCTGTATACTTTGGTATGGAAAGTACGGTACTTGAGTGCAGTCACATAGCATTTGGAGGCAGAAGTAATTTTTACATTTTAAATGTTTTAGTGTTTTAGTGTCCAAGTATAAATATCGTACCGTGTTTTATTGGTGACAAGTCTTATGTGGTTGTATTCTTATCAATTCCCAGCGTTGAAAATGCATCGAAGCGATGTGAAACGTCGGCAATAAAGTATGTACGCTAAGACATGCTTTTGCCTCTCCGCCGTGTTATATATATATATATATATATAATATATATATATATATATATATATATATTATCCTATATATATATATATATATATATATATATATATATAACGAGGCGGAGAGGCAGAAGCATGTCTTAGCGTACATACTTTATTGCCGACGTTTCACATCGCTTCGATGGCGATTTTGGTTCAACGCTGGGGAATTGATAAGAATACAACCACATAAGACTTGTTACCAATAAAACACGGTACGATATTTAAAATTGGACACTAAAACACTAAAACATTTAAAATGTAAAAATTACTGTACAACAAAACATTAGGTTGGAGAGACAACCTACCAGAGTAAAAGTTAGAAAGTGACTGAAGACAGAGCAGAGAGAGAGAGAGAGTGAGAGAAAATAAACACACACACACACACACACACACCCACGCACTACTAACAAAAGACGAGAGACAGAACTGAAGTAAGCCAACAAGTAGTTCTGTCTCTCGTCTTTTGTATAGTTTTTTTGTATATATATATATATATATATATATATATATATATATATATATATATATATATATATATATATATATATATATATATATATATTCACTTACATATTTGCGAATGAGGAATGCACTCAGGAATCCAAGTAGGAAGATATTTGCAGTATTTTTTTTTATCAGTTACAAACTTATTTCATCAGAGAATACTTAACGAAAAGCAGGATCATAAACTTTGTTTTTATTTTTGGCCAGTTCTTTCATTTTTCTCTTTTTATCGATCTTTTCTCCTAATTTCTGTCCCCCCTTTTCATAATTCTCTTCCTTTTCTTCCTTCTACTTTCTATTTTTATGATGGAACCAGGTTTCATCTGATTCAACGTTTGTATTTTTCTTTCCTTTCTTGTCTCTTCTTCCTATTTCTATTTTCCTCCATCAATTTCAAGTTGATATTTATGGAGCAATGGTCCGCTGAGATTCTTGGGCAGTTTCAGCGCAGTTTTTTTTATGCCACAAATCGTATTTCCCGCAATATTCCTCTACACTTAATGTTCTCGTCTGGCATCGTCTTGAGTTCTTTTTATTCCACTTATTCCCATCCTTCTCAGACTAACTCCCTCATTTCTTCGTCACATTTTTCCTTGGGTTCTTACGACCAAATTCTTCTTTGATTTCTACTAATTTACTTGCTCTTCTTCTTCTTCTTCTTTTTCTTCTTCTTCTTCTTCTTCTTCTTCTTCTTCTTCTTTTCTTCTTCTTCTTCTTCTGCTGCTACTGCTGCTGCTGTTGTCAATTACTTTCGTCTTCTCTGGTCATTCTTTATGGCTCACCCCCTTTTCATCTTCATTTTTGATATCCGTTCGATCATCCACTTCCTTTTGTACATAATTTTTCCCTTAGCGTCGTTTTTACTAGACAACAAAATTAATTCCTAATTACTATTCATTTGGACGAAAAATATTAGGGAGAGAGAATCCATACCGCATACAGTCATTAGCACTAGCCTTTTGTTTCCATTAAACACACACACACACGCACACACACACACACACACACACACACACACAACACACATATATATATATATATATATATATATATATATATATATAAATGTATATGTGTGTGTGTGAATTTGTAGCTATGTTATGTAGTATGTGTGTGAATGTGAATGTGTATGTTTGTGTGTATGTTTGACGGAAACAAAGGCTAATGCTAATAACCTTATCCGCTATGGATTATCTTTCCCTCATAGTTTTCATGACTAAATGAATAATAAATTAAAAAGCCATTTTGCTGTCTAGTAAAAATTTACGCAAAGGGGAAAAATGAAAAAATGTACAAAACAAAGGAAATGGATCGTCGAAACAGATATAGAAATCAGGATTTAACTACATGATTTGAAGAGGTTAAAAAGAAAAAAAGAAGTATGTCATATTATATATATATATATATATATATATATATATATATATATATATATACATATAATTATATATATATATATATATATATCTATATATATATATATATATATATATATATATATATATATATATATATATATATATATATATATATAAATATATGCGCGCGTGTGTGTGTACCTCAGAAACATAGCAATGTGAGCATTTAAGAGAAGAACAGCTTCCTTATAGATCTAGTAAGAGTTCTGGTGATGACTGTGTTATAATGAATGAAAAATTTTCGGTTAAAGAATAAATGAATGGAGTAATAGAGAGGCACTTTAAGTCGAAATATCCACGGCCAATGAAACTTTCAGCCGTGGCCCATAAAACTTTTATCCACGGCTCGGTGGTCGTTTGTGCTGTTGGCACCTACAGCGGTCCCAGATGCACGATCATGACTAACTTTGACGTTTGAATAAATCAAAACATCTGAGGCTAGAGTGCTGCAATTTGATATGTTTGATGGTTGGAGGGTGGATGATCAACATAGCAATTTCCAGCCCTCGAGCTTCAGTAGTTTTTCAGAAATCTGAGGGGGAATTAATAAGTGCGGACGGACAGGCAAATACCATCTCTATAGTTTTCTTTTAGAGATAACTAAAAGAAGACTGGATTTATAAATTCCGCGTTTTATTCAAAGCATTCTTATTAACTAATTAGGTACCTAATTAGTTTCAATCTAGGATTACTGTACCTAACCGTCCCCAGCAGTCTACCGTGTTTTGGAACAGATTTTTTTGTTATGTAAAACTAATAACGGCCTCCTTCATTTTACATTTGTAATAATGGTTATTTATCTGCACTTCAATGGAATTTCGCTAAACTTTGTCGTATTTTTACTAATTAAATTTATTAATTTTACAAGCTAAATTTCCAATGGAAGACTTTGGTTAAATACTACGATCAGTAAGTAAACGGTTAAGTTGATCGGGCAGCATAATCGCACCTAATTTGCTACATAGGTGTACAAGAAATATTGACGGGTCTAAAGCGCTCCGGGTGCCCTCAGACTGAACCAGTGGCCTTTCAATGAACAGCCTAACTTCCTGAAATAATATCTAGACAGATACTATTCCAATATTTTCCATCATTACTTATTTCCAATTACATCTCAAAGCTCGTAACCCAACATGCCAAATTTCTACCCATGTCTCCTTCCCTAAACGTGTATTGCATATATTTCCTCACATGTAAATGAATGCGTTGATAACTGCAAGACAAAGGGAAGGGTTAGAACGGATGCATATTCAGGCCAAGAAGCTCTCGTCTTGGTCCTCTAATCTCGTATGCATCGACACCCTTTGCTCATTTAACCCTGGTCTGGGAGGATCTACATTCCCATTATCCTTCTGCAGGGGATTAATATCAAGTCAGTTATCTTGTGATTGCCTCTTTTCGGGAAGATAGATCGTGATCATTCGCTGTTATCGGTCGGACATAAAAGTTGATAAATTGATAACTATCATTTCGAGTACACTGTAACGAACCTTTACATCTTTGGCGATGGAAACTCTCTCTCTCTCTCTCTCTCTCTCTCTCTCTCTCTCTCTCTCTCTCTCTCTCTCTCAAAAAGAAAACCTAATGAAATCTCTGTCATTTCTCAATCTTTGCTGATAAAACTCGTCATAACATCAAAAGTTTTCAAGTCTCTACGATGTCTTCTTAAAACGCTTGCACCAGGACGTTTAGTTCTGCTACTACTGTTGTTTCTGTTCCTCCGTCAGAAAGAAAAGAGGCTTCAACCTTCTCGTTCCCTTAAGATGAACAATTTACCTGCTGTTGAGGGTTTGTGTCTGTAGAAGAAGTTATCAGATTTTGTTTACAATATTGCAGACTGACACTGTACTGAATCCATACAATTTTAAACATGTACAGAATAGAATAAAATAGAATGTAGAACTTAGGCCAAAGACTAAACATTGGACCTATGAGGTTCATCAGAGCTGAAAGGGAAACTGACTTTGAGGAGGTTTGAAAGGTGTAAACGGGAGGAAAATCTCGCGGTTGCATTATGAAACAGTTGTCAGCTGAGGGTGGAAAGTCAGATGAAAGGAACAGAATATTAATACGAATAAAGGTAAAGTAAAAGGAATGTAAGAGGTCACAGCTAGAGGCCGAAGGGACGCTGCAAAGACCCTTAAGTAATGCCTACAGTGCAATGCTAGAAGTACACTGACGACACCTACCCGCTAACGGAGTAAACAAGTACAGTTTTGCAGGAATAAAATCGCTTCCCGTAAAGGGAGGTAAAACAACGAGAGAGTTATTTCATGACAGACGTAATAAGATTTAACTGACAAAAAGAACAAGGACAGAATGCCTACTTATTTCCAAATGGCAGCTTGATGTACCATTATATTAGAGAATTTGAAACCTACAGCCTTAATTACCGAGTAAATAAATGTCATATTTGCAATAGGTAATGTGTATAATGATTGTGATTACCAACAACTCCTCACCCTAAATCTTCTTATGCGTTAAGATTTGTAATTATGGCCAACTTTTGTCAATATTTTCGTAAAATCTGGGATATATATATTTGTATAAGGCACTTGAGATAAAAAAAAACCATTCTGGAATCTAAATCGAAATCAGGATTTACTTTGATTCACATCACCCGTGCATCTGATGTCTAGGCCAGTCCCTTACGACGCTCCTGCTTGGCTGTCTATAAGCCAATCACAGGGCTGGAAACTCTCAGTCTCTCGAGAGAGTTCACATGGGTGGGATCTATGTTCCACCTCGCCTGAATGATACGTCTTTCAAAATTATCCCTCAGGAGAGGTGGAACATACATCTTGCCCACATGACCTCTCGAGAGAGACTGAGTTTCCAATCCTCTGATTGGCTTATCAACAGCCAATCAGGAGCGTCGTAAAGGACTGGCCTAGACATCAGATGCACGTGTGATGTGAATCAACTATAACCAGTGGGGCACGTTCGGCTATTCAGACCTCGGAGGCAGTCAAAAGAGGGAGTCGGGGAGGTTGGACAGAAAGACTGAGGAAAGGAAGTGGGAATGAGGGTCAAGTAAAAACCCACATAATGGGTGCAGCTAGGGGCTGAAAAGACTGTGAATACCCTTTAGTAATAACTTCAGTACCCCACTTATAGAACACTGACGGAACTACACTTGCACGCTGTCTAATTTCAGAATCTCTTTCACAAAACAGTCACTTGCTGAAAAATATTATTATTATTATTATTATTATTTCAAAAGATGAAACTTATTCATAATGAACAAACCCACGGGGCCACTGACCTGAATTTCAAGCTTCCAAAGACTGTTGGTTCCAACCGCCCACCGCAGACCCCACACTGCAGCAGTAATGTTTGCGTATGTGCGTTGTGTTCGGTGTTCCCACTGAGGTAAGGGTGTAAGTGGTTAGGGTGTAAGAATACTACCACCATAGGTCCTACGTGTCGTAAAAGGCCACTAAAAGAATAGCTGCTGCCTTGCATTCTTACTTTTTTAGTAAAAGGCTAGACCCACCACCATTAACTGTGGAAACTGCTGCCTTGCAGGTGGACTTTTTATTCAAAGGAGAGGCCCACCACCAATAACTGTGGTTGATGACAGCAAGGGCATGCAGTCATAAAAACCCCTTTACCAAATAATAAACCATGCCTGATGTTGTAAGGAAAGGCGCTTCAGGCAACCGACCACTTAGTGTAGGGATAACGGTAGGAAAGAAGTTGTATGTTCGGTGTTCATGTTCTTTGGGATTTTGTGAAGATACCTTCATGAGTCTGAATAATGTACAGTATATTTAGCTTGATTTTACGAAAAGCAAGACATTCTCACTTCATCTTTCCCTTTCAACAGTGAAATTGCTCCGTTTCCTAAAGTTACCTTAATTACAAGGGAGCATGAATGCCGCGAACACGATAAAAGTTCCATTAAACTGCCCGACTTTCCGAACATGTCCAGAAAACGTAACTGTTGCGCAAAAGTTGTAGTGAGAATGAACGTTTCAGTTTTTTAGAATCGACTGAAATTTCGACGAACCAGATATCATGAGCACAATACCATTTCTAACACAGAATAAAACACACACTCCAACTCTAAAGTTTCTAATCATATTTCGAGAGAATAGCTGCCCTCCATTTACGCCTGAAAATGTCGTTATATTTTTTCTTTACCAAGGAACGATATTTTCTCCACATGAATTGGTGACTTAAATGATTAATTGCAGATGCTGGTCCTCACCTCTCTTTTTAGTCAGTATGTATATATATGTATATATATATATATATATATATATATATATATATATATATATATATATATATATATATATATTTTTGTATATATGTATATATATATATGATTATATTATTATTATTGTTGTTATTATTATTATTATTATCATTATTATTTATTATTATTTTTTTTTTTTTTTGCTCTATCATAGTCCTCCAATTCGACTGGGTGGTATTTATAGTGTGGGGTTCCGGGTTGCATCCCTGCCTCCTTAGAAGTCCATCACTTTTCTTACTATGTGTGCCGTTTGGTTGCGTCTAGGATACACCTCTTCTGCATCAGTCCTGGAGCTACTTCAGCCTCTAGATTTTCTAGATTCATTTTTAGGGATCTTGGGATTGTTCCTAGTGCTCCTATGATTATGGGTACGATTTCCACTGGCATATCCCATATCCTTCTTATTTCTATTTTCAGATCTTGATATTTATCCATTTTTTCCCTCTCTTTCTCTTCAACTCTGGTGTCCCATGGTATTGCGATATCAATGAGTGATACTTTCTTCTTGACTTTGTCAATCAACGTCACGTCTGGTCTGTTTGCACGTATCACCTGATACCATAGTCCCATAGGATCTTTGCGTGATCGTTTTCTATCACTCCCTCAGGTTGGTGCTCGTACCACTTATTACTGCAAGGTAGCTGATGTTTCTTGCACAGGCTCCAGTGGAGGGCTTTTGCCACTGAATCATGCCTCTTTTTGTACTGGTTCTGTGCAAGTGCCGGGCATTCGCTTGCTATGTGGTTTATGGTTTCATTTTTCGTAGTGCACTTCCTACATATGGGAGAGATGTTGAATTTCCACCATCTATCGTTCTTTGAACATATCTGGTTCTTAGGGCCTGATCTTGTGCCGCTGTTATCATTCCTTCAGTTTCCTTCTTTAGCTCTCCCCTCTGTAGCCATTGCCATGTGTCATTGCTGGCTAGTTCTTTAGTCTGTCTCATGTATTGTCCGTGCATTGATTTGTTGTGCCAGTCCTCTGTTCTGTTTGTCTTTCTCCTGTCTCTGTATATTTCTGGGTCTTTGTCTACTTTTATTAATCCTTCTTCCCATGCACTCTTTAGCCACTCGTCTTCACTGATTTTCAGATATTGCCCCAGTGCTCTGTTCTCGATGTTGATGCAGTCCTCTATACTTAGTAGTCCTCTCCCTCCTTCCTTTCGTGTTATGTATAGTCTGTCCGTATTTGCTCTTGGGTGTGGTGCTTTGTGTATTGTCATATGTTTCCTGGTTTTCTGATCCATGCTGCGGAGTTCTGCCTTCGTCCATTCCACTATTCCTGCGCTGTATCTGATTACTGGCACTACCCATGTGTTTATGGCTTATATCATATTTCCAGCGTTGAGTTTTACTTGAGTATCGCCTTGAGTCTGCATATATTCTTTCCTGATCGTGTCCTTCATCTCTTGGTGTTTTATATCTCCTCCTTCCATTATTCCCAGGTATATGTATCCTGTCTCATCTATGTGTTTGATGTTGCTCCCATCTGGTACTTTATCCTTCATTCTCGTTACTTTACTTTGCCTTTTTTGTATGTTGACTAAGGCGCATCTTTCTATTCCAAACTCCATCCTGATGTCCCCAATATACAATCCTTGACATCCTTACAGTCTGGATTAGGGTATCTATTTCCTTGATGCTCTTACCATACAGCTTGATGTCGTCCATGAACATCAGATGGTTGATTCTGTTGCAATCCATCTTCTGTAGTACTTTTGTCAGAATCATGGCTACTATGAAGAGTAGTGGGGACAGTGAGTCGCCCTGGAAAACCCCTCTCCTGATATTAACCTCTGCTAGTCTTATTCCAGAGCTTGTAAGTATTGTATTCCAGTTGCGCATTGTATTTTTGAGGAAGGTGATGGTGTTTTCCTCTGCCCCATATATTTTCAGGCATTCTATTAGCCATATGTGTGGTATCATGTCGAAGGCTTTCTTATAGTCTATCCATGCCATGCTTAGGTTGGTTTTCCTTCTCCTACTGTTCTTCATTACCACTTTGTCTATCAGGAGCTGGTCTTTTGTGCCCCTACACTTCCTTCTGCATCCTTTCTGTTGGTGGGGGATGGTGTTTGTCTCCTCTAGGTAATTGTATAGCCTTTCACTGATGATACCTGTTAGTAACTTCCACATTATTGGTAGGCAGGTGATAGGCCTGTAGTTACTGGCTATATTTCCCTTACTCTTGTCTTTTTGTACTAAGGATGTTCTTCCTTATTATTGTGATTTCGTTCATATTGTGCTTCTGAGTTTTCCTTTTGGCTAGGAGTCACCTTTTTTCTTTTTTTTCCAGACGTTTTGTGAATATTGAATATCTAAAAGACTGTAGGAATATCGTCAATGGTGTCTGTATGTTCTCCCCTCCAAAAAATATGTCGTGAAGTTTTAAAACCTTTTCTTTTTTTCAAGCAAATATAATGCAGCACTTTCCAGATTTATAGCATCTGTGTCTGTCTGTCAGTTTTTCATTCAGTTTTTCAGTTTTTCTACCTTCTGTAAGATCACTCGAGGAGGTATTTATCTCTTTTGGGAGTATCTACACTGATCCTTGCAAATTTTGTCACGAGGAGGTATAAAAAGGGGATTTTTTTTTCTTATCATTCTTGGTGGCTCTAGGATTCCCCAACGCATTCTCCTTTTTTTTCTTTTTTTTTCCTCTTCCTCCTATCTCAAATGCTCTTTTTGTCTCTCCTCTCCCCCTCTATTCCTTCTTCTTCCCCCTACCCTTATCCTCTTCATAGGGTCTGATTTTCAGTCCCTTCCCTAGAACTCCACCGTCAGCTATTTTGAGACATCACGCACCCCCAAAAGAGCCTCTTGTTTACGTTGAGGAAATGACCTTCGGGAACGTTGGTTTTAAGAGGTGGAAAACTCTATCGTTAAAGGAAATGGATACCGTGTTTTAAGGACATGGATGAAATATCCAACGATCAGAAAATATTCAATAGTGTATCTAGAAGCTGGAATTATTTTCATTTTGAATGTTGTGCTATAACGAAGAGGCTAATCAAAATTAACAATAATTTTGACACGCTAGTGCCTGTGCATGTAAAGCAAAGAAAAATTTAGCAGTGACAGATTTTCAGATAACTTGAGAACAGGGTCTATATGTAATATGTAATTTTAAATCTGATAGTTATTACTCCTCTTTTACATTCGAAATACGATTAATGAAGCCATCGAAAATAAGTCCATCCTGTAAAAACGCAAAAACCTACTCGCACATTGAAAAGATTCTTCCACATCGATCGAAATGATTCTGAATAACGTTTCTGTGGGTCATCTTCTTTTATTCACTTTCGCTCGGGAGGGGAGGGATGATATTCTTTGTCATGTTATAGCGATCTCTTTTATGCAAATTATTACTTCAATAACCCTTGTCGAGAGGTTGACGTCGCAGTGACTGAGCCGTTTTTCTCCTATATAAAAAATGTAGGAATTTATTTTTTCGGTTGTGCTGATATTGTTAGAATACTATTC